>NW_021680804.1:318755-377780 GCF_001412515.2 Diachasma alloeum | reverse complement strand
AAAGTTGAATATCTCCGAAACTACTGGTCCGATTTTGCTCATCCAAAATACCAAACTTTGTTATCACAAGACCTGAAATCCTACCAAGTTTGAAGTTTCTATCTCGATTATTTTTTAAGTTATGTTTACAAGCAATTTCAGCGAAAAAATGAAAAAACGAGAATAAAACCACATTGCTTGGGGTGTAATGGTCTTTTTTCGATCCATTTAGATAGATATCATCACGACGAGTATTTTGAAAAAAAAAATCGAATCGGTCGAATGGTTCAGGAGATATCGGCAAAAAACGATTTTTGAGGAATTGCTGTATCTCAGGAACCGCTCAACCGATCAAGCTGAAATTTAGCCCAGTTTTGAGTATCAATAGTACCAGAGAGCAGCCAAAATTTCAAGTTCTTTGCGCTAACCGTTCTCGACTTATGGGGGCAATTGGGGATATACGCACACACATGACCACAGACACATACATACAGACATTTTTTAAAAACATCATTTCTTCACGTTTCATGACATTTCTAGGCATTTCCACCCAAAATTAGGAAATCGAAAAAAATTACAATTACATAGCTTCCATTCGTAAGCAAAAATGAAATATCATGGACAGTTGACTACCAATTTTCAGGACATTGACACTGAATCCGATTTAGGGGGAAAAAATCGTGAAATTTCAGGTTTCACTGAAAATTCTGTAAAATTCCAAAATTTTAAGCGAAATAAAAACGAGAATTCCTTCATTTATTTGAATTTCCAATCTTATATGAATATTCAGTGTCAAATTACATTGAATTTTCAGTGAAATCTGAAAATTCATAATTTTTTTCCTCCTTAATCGCATTCAGTGTCACTGTCCTGAAAATTCAAGAATATATTTACCAGAATTTTCTAGTTTTCAATTCATGGAAAAAATGAAACGAAAATTTACAGTTCTGTTTGATTTTGTCGTTATTTCGCAAAAATTACTCTCAGGCTGGAATATTGATTTTTCATAAATAATTTAGGACACAACTCGTCATCTGAAAAAATTGCAATGTTTCTATTTAGTGAGCAGGTATTACATTTTAACTTCCTGTGCGAGAGAAATAGAGTGATTTTAGAAATTTGTCTAAATTTAGGGAAATGTTGGTTGGGACTTTGGTATGTTTTGTGTGACTGAGTATTTTAGACAAAGGCATGGTGGAGATATAGTCACCACAACACTACTGTTTTGCGATTTTCAACAACTTTGTTGACTGTTCAAAATGGAGCAGTGAATTTCAGAAGCTTCAACGTGTTAATATTAAAATCATTGCAAACAGTTTGATAATCCAGAATTAAAGATATCCAAGTACTTTGGCTATTTTTTCTCCAGTGTAGTGCTTTTCTACTTTTCTGCTTTTGTAGCCGAACATCAAAGCTTTTATTTGAGCCCCATTTGTCCCGAATTTTCCGGACATTTTATAATGATTTTATTATTCAAACTTTGCCGGTCTGAATTTGAAACTCGATATTAAACCGTTAGAAAACATTTTAAAAATCATAAAAAAATTAGATAGTTTACTTTTGGAGGAAGATTGACGAAATAATTTAAAAATTTCAATTTTTTCAAAATTAGAAGCATTTTCTATAAATAATTTGTAAACAATCAATTTTCCACCATAAAAATCACTTGTTCGGATTCGTAACAAATTTATTCGTATTCAAAATTTTACCAGAAATCGATTTCACGCGTAAATAATCAAATTTCTGAAAGCTTAAAGAATTTCAATTATTATTTTATGAACAAGGAGTGTTTAGAAAAATAAGAATTCTGTGCAAAATGTAATTTTAATTATGCTGAATATTCATGATTTTTTTCAAATTTTTCTCACGCAATTTAATTGACAAATTTGATGATTGAAAATGGTTGAATCTATAGTGTGGTATGTAGCAAATTGTAAAAGATACTTGGATATCCTCAAACAGGGCTTGGATTGAAGCTTTAAGGTTCAATTATAGTTGTGAAAATATATTTCAATAAAAAGAACGATGCCAAAGTCCTTGAATACGCTTAAATTTGACCAATCAAAAAAGATCATCGAAAAAAGATGCCTCAACTCTTCCTGAAAGCGACACGTAAACTTCCCTCGTTGTTGTATTGGAGGACTTGCACAACCCACTGACCTCTGGACAGTTTCGACAACCACCGACTGTCCACCCAGTCACGATTTGGAAAACTGAGAGTCGTGCTAGGGCGTGATATTTCGAAGGCGAACCAAAACTCTCCGTGTACGTGACACAAACGAATTCGATATCCACTGGGTGAGGTACAATGGATT
This sequence comes from Diachasma alloeum, assembly GCF_001412515.2. NCBI lineage: Eukaryota > Metazoa > Arthropoda > Insecta > Hymenoptera > Braconidae > Diachasma > Diachasma alloeum. The sequence goes on along the minus strand of NW_021680804.1, from coordinate 375,486 downwards.
TTCCACCGTCGCTCCGGCGGTTTTTCCAATTTTTCACACGTAGGGGTTGATCTATCAATGGAAAAATATTGTTTTCTGGAATTATTCAGAATCCACGGAAGTGAAAACAAAGGGATGCAGAAGTGAAAATATTTATTGAAATGCGAAATTGAGATGCTTTTTCACAATTGATTGAATTTCAGTTTGAATGACAGCATTGATTAAATAATTCGATTTATTAGTTGAAACCAATTGGAATAATTCAAAAGGGAGGGTGTTTCAATGGAATGGAATAGAATGGAGTGATCTCTCAGATATTTATCAGGTCCCATTTCTCCCGAAATTTCAGGCAACCTCGTCATTGAAAAGTCAAGCATTCCATTGATCTTATAAAAATTCAATCAGAAAATAAATGAAAGGTGTAAATTTTACTTCAATTTGAAGTACTCTCTTAGTCACATATAGATAGTGAAAGTAACGCAATATGCTGGGGAATCAAAATTTGGATCATATATTGTTTAGCACATTCAAAAATAATTCTTAAAGTATCAGTCATTTTGTTCACGCTACGTTCGAGACATCCATCGTTAAAAATCGAAACAACAAACCGGGGTTCGAGTCTATCCGGCATGTGACGTTACTTTTAGTGTTATCGAACTTTCTCGTTTTTCTACCAATTCCATTGGTCGTAAGCTTCCGAAATACTTAAGGTGTTTCTCCTAAAAAGTCAAAATAATGAAAAAAAAATGGAAAATTCACGAGAGAAAATTCTGAGTATGCTGTATTTTTTTTACGTTAAAGAAGGGAATTTCTATAGCGTTCCACATCTTTGTGACGTCATAGAAAATGATTGGATGGGATTCGGAAAATTATGAGTTTCGGGGCAATTACGCCCTCACGCGCAGACGCATGATTTGAATGTCAGTGAGCATCATGGGAAAGGTATGGGTTGGACCGTGGAACTGAGAGAGAGAGAGAGAAAACACTCGACAGGTTTACCAACTCGAGACGCATTTNAAAAACTTATTTGCGATCCACTGTATACGCTCCATTCGAACTTGTCAAATTCATCGTCATCATAGACCCCAAACCAGTTGGTGAAGGTATTTTCCTTCTTCGGAATTGCATTCTTTATGTATATCAGCTATTCAAAGATATTATTCGATTATCATTAATTAACTTCAATTTTTTTTCCTTTCATGTCGGACCAACTCACTTTATGAAATGGATCATCGTATAACAATGCCACCATCATGTTTGCATCGTAGATTTTCCCTTTATAATATTTCCGAGTTGTGTCATGATGTCCATTGAAGATGATCAAAGGGAGAAATATTGCACCTTCATCTCTCCGCAATCCAACCTCACTCATTATTAGGCCTGTCACACTATTATAATTTTGGTCCGAATTATTATATTTTCTGTAATTAAATCTCCTACCACTCAGCCAATTACGGTCAATCAAGCAGCAATTATAATAATTGTACGAAGAAATCATAGAAAAACTAATTTCATTTGTCGCCAACGTTTCGAACACTCAAAGTGTCCTTCATCAGGGCATCATTTATTCTGTGTTATGAAAACAAAAAGATATATAAATACATATAAAAATCACAAAGAAACAAAACTATTGCACAATTTCAGTAATAACTATGTATAAAACCGTCTCAAAAGTTTACAAAATAATTATTAATGTTGTTACCTAATTAATCCATTTGGTCTTAAGGATTATCACAAAAATATCACCAATCTATATCCAAAAACTGACAAATACCGCTTATATCTGTCAGTGCTCTCCATAACCTAAAAATGACCCAATGTGAATCTTTCAAATTTTATAATTTAACTGCAACTATACACGAAATTTCAATGTTATGTTATTAGCATAATCAATTATTGTAAAAACTATGTTAACAAACACTGTCAAAACATCATGAAAATGCGAAAAACAAGAAAATTATTAATGAGATGAAATTATACATACTACTGCTGTTGTCATTTCATATGAAGAGAACAAAAGTTACCAAATATCACCAGACATTACCAGACATATTTTCTGTACATTTCCATGAAAAAATTGCATGGATAGTTTATTATCAATTCTCCGCCTATCGATGTTGCATTCAATTTGAGAAGAAAAAAAATTACATTTGAATTTTTATTGAAATTCAGTATTTCGCGTATTGCAATAGTATATTTATAACCTAACGAGGTAAAATGAAGGAGTCGTAGGCACATGCGGAATTACAAACTGAAGAGACTCCCCATGGAAGAAAATCCGCACAGAAACGCAAGATCGCAAGATCTTCCCGCCAATTTTATTTGCTCGAGTCTGATTGGTTACGCGGTCGCGTCTCCGTATGGATTCTTGTCCATGGGCGGTCACCCTTAGGCTCCTCTATTTCACCTTCGAGCCTAGAGTGAAAATGAACAGTTAAATATAGATGCGTTGATCCTTTTCTTCTTAAGAATCTTTGACAAATTGTTCTATCTCAGTAACTATTGAATATATTGACCGAAAATTGGATATAGGAATGTTATTTGACAATCCTAACTAGTAGTCAATGTTTCAAAAGGTTTCCCTGATTTTAATCCATGTTATAGTGTTTAAGAGTGAATTCTGACCAAAAAAATTCAAAAACGGCAATATCTTGAAAAGTTTCTATAGAGGGGTATATATATTTTGATTGATGCAGATAGATGACATCAAGACGAACATTTTGAAAAAAAAAAATTGAAATCGGTTGTATAGTTTTTGAGATATTGAGCAAAATAGTTTCACATAAAAAGTTGAATATCTCCGAAACTACTGGTCCGATTTTGCTCATCCAAAATACCAAACTTTGTTATCACAAGACCTGAAATCCTACCAAGTTTGAAGTTTCTATCTCGATTATTTTTTAAGTTATGTTTACAAGCAATTTCAGCGAAAAAATGAAAAAACGAGAATAAAACCACATTGCTTGGGGTGTAATGGTCTTTTTTCGATCCATTTAGATAGATATCATCACGACGAGTATTTTGAAAAAAAAAATCGAATCGGTCGAATGGTTCAGGAGATATCGGCAAAAAACGATTTTTGAGGAATTGCTGTATCTCAGGAACCGCTCAACCGATCAAGCTGAAATTTAGCCCAGTTTTGAGTATCAATAGTACCAGAGAGCAGCCAAAATTTCAAGTTCTTTGCGCTAACCGTTCTCGACTTATGGGGGCAATTGGGGATATACGCACACACATGACCACAGACACATACATACAGACATTTTTTAAAAACATCATTTCTTCACGTTTCATGACATTTCTAGGCATTTCCACCCAAAATTAGGAAATCGAAAAAAATTACAATTACATAGCTTCCATTCGTAAGCAAAAATGAAATATCATGGACAGTTGACTACCAATTTTCAGGACATTGACACTGAATCCGATTTAGGGGGAAAAAATCGTGAAATTTCAGGTTTCACTGAAAATTCTGTAAAATTCCAAAATTTTAAGCGAAATAAAAACGAGAATTCCTTCATTTATTTGAATTTCCAATCTTATATGAATATTCAGTGTCAAATTACATTGAATTTTCAGTGAAATCTGAAAATTCATAATTTTTTTCCTCCTTAATCGCATTCAGTGTCACTGTCCTGAAAATTCAAGAATATATTTACCAGAATTTTCTAGTTTTCAATTCATGGAAAAAATGAAACGAAAATTTACAGTTCTGTTTGATTTTGTCGTTATTTCGCAAAAATTACTCTCAGGCTGGAATATTGATTTTTCATAAATAATTTAGGACACAACTCGTCATCTGAAAAAATTGCAATGTTTCTATTTAGTGAGCAGGTATTACATTTTAACTTCCTGTGCGAGAGAAATAGAGTGATTTTAGAAATTTGTCTAAATTTAGGGAAATGTTGGTTGGGACTTTGGTATGTTTTGTGTGACTGAGTATTTTAGACAAAGGCATGGTGGAGATATAGTCACCACAACACTACTGTTTTGCGATTTTCAACAACTTTGTTGACTGTTCAAAATGGAGCAGTGAATTTCAGAAGCTTCAACGTGTTAATATTAAAATCATTGCAAACAGTTTGATAATCCAGAATTAAAGATATCCAAGTACTTTGGCTATTTTTTCTCCAGTGTAGTGCTTTTCTACTTTTCTGCTTTTGTAGCCGAACATCAAAGCTTTTATTTGAGCCCCATTTGTCCCGAATTTTCCGGACATTTTATAATGATTTTATTATTCAAACTTTGCCGGTCTGAATTTGAAACTCGATATTAAACCGTTAGAAAACATTTTAAAAATCATAAAAAAATTAGATAGTTTACTTTTGGAGGAAGATTGACGAAATAATTTAAAAATTTCAATTTTTTCAAAATTAGAAGCATTTTCTATAAATAATTTGTAAACAATCAATTTTCCACCATAAAAATCACTTGTTCGGATTCGTAACAAATTTATTCGTATTCAAAATTTTACCAGAAATCGATTTCACGCGTAAATAATCAAATTTCTGAAAGCTTAAAGAATTTCAATTATTATTTTATGAACAAGGAGTGTTTAGAAAAATAAGAATTCTGTGCAAAATGTAATTTTAATTATGCTGAATATTCATGATTTTTTTCAAATTTTTCTCACGCAATTTAATTGACAAATTTGATGATTGAAAATGGTTGAATCTATAGTGTGGTATGTAGCAAATTGTAAAAGATACTTGGATATCCTCAAACAGGGCTTGGATTGAAGCTTTAAGGTTCAATTATAGTTGTGAAAATATATTTCAATAAAAAGAACGATGCCAAAGTCCTTGAATACGCTTAAATTTGACCAATCAAAAAAGATCATCGAAAAAAGATGCCTCAACTCTTCCTGAAAGCGACACGTAAACTTCCCTCGTTGTTGTATTGGAGGACTTGCACAACCCACTGACCTCTGGACAGTTTCGACAACCACCGACTGTCCACCCAGTCACGATTTGGAAAACTGAGAGTCGTGCTAGGGCGTGATATTTCGAAGGCGAACCAAAACTCTCCGTGTACGTGACACAAACGAATTCGATATCCACTGGGTGAGGTACAATGGATTTTCCACCGTCGCTCCGGCGGTTTTTCCAATTTTTCACACGTAGGGGTTGATCTATCAATGGAAAAATATTGTTTTCTGGAATTATTCAGAATCCACGGAAGTGAAAACAAAGGGATGCAGAAGTGAAAATATTTATTGAAATGCGAAATTGAGATGCTTTTTCACAATTGATTGAATTTCAGTTTGAATGACAGCATTGATTAAATAATTCGATTTATTAGTTGAAACCAATTGGAATAATTCAAAAGGGAGGGTGTTTCAATGGAATGGAATAGAATGGAGTGATCTCTCAGATATTTATCAGGTCCCATTTCTCCCGAAATTTCAGGCAACCTCGTCATTGAAAAGTCAAGCATTCCATTGATCTTATAAAAATTCAATCAGAAAATAAATGAAAGGTGTAAATTTTACTTCAATTTGAAGTACTCTCTTAGTCACATATAGATAGTGAAAGTAACGCAATATGCTGGGGAATCAAAATTTGGATCATATATTGTTTAGCACATTCAAAAATAATTCTTAAAGTATCAGTCATTTTGTTCACGCTACGTTCGAGACATCCATCGTTAAAAATCGAAACAACAAACCGGGGTTCGAGTCTATCCGGCATGTGACGTTACTTTTAGTGTTATCGAACTTTCTCGTTTTTCTACCAATTCCATTGGTCGTAAGCTTCCGAAATACTTAAGGTGTTTCTCCTAAAAAGTCAAAATAATGAAAAAAAAATGGAAAATTCACGAGAGAAAATTCTGAGTATGCTGTATTTTTTTTACGTTAAAGAAGGGAATTTCTATAGCGTTCCACATCTTTGTGACGTCATAGAAAATGATTGGATGGGATTCGGAAAATTATGAGTTTCGGGGCAATTACGCCCTCACGCGCAGACGCATGATTTGAATGTCAGTGAGCATCATGGGAAAGGTATGGGTTGGACCGTGGAACTGAGAGAGAGAGAGAGAAAACACTCGACAGGTTTACCAACTCGAGACGCATTTTAATATTATTCCAATAATTAGAAAAACATCCAATAAAAATTATTTGACACCCGCAGGTGGTGAGAAAAACATCAATCAATCTGATAAATAAAATCAATATTCAAAAAATGTTCAAATGCACACTTAAATAGTTACACTTGAAAATTAGAAAATTTCGCGCTCAGCGATTCAATCAGGGCCTGAGAACAAATAAGCCTCCCCTTCCGTTTCACCCCCCCTGCGATCTACNATAGACCCCAAACCAGTTGGTGAAGGTATTTTCCTTCTTCGGAATTGCATTCTTTATGTATATCAGCTATTCAAAGATATTATTCGATTATCATTAATTAACTTCAATTTTTTTTCCTTTCATGTCGGACCAACTCACTTTATGAAATGGATCATCGTATAACAATGCCACCATCATGTTTGCATCGTAGATTTTCCCTTTATAATATTTCCGAGTTGTGTCATGATGTCCATTGAAGATGATCAAAGGGAGAAATATTGCACCTTCATCTCTCCGCAATCCAACCTCACTCATTATTAGGCCTGTCACACTATTATAATTTTGGTCCGAATTATTATATTTTCTGTAATTAAATCTCCTACCACTCAGCCAATTACGGTCAATCAAGCAGCAATTATAATAATTGTACGAAGAAATCATAGAAAAACTAATTTCATTTGTCGCCAACGTTTCGAACACTCAAAGTGTCCTTCATCAGGGCATCATTTATTCTGTGTTATGAAAACAAAAAGATATATAAATACATATAAAAATCACAAAGAAACAAAACTATTGCACAATTTCAGTAATAACTATGTATAAAACCGTCTCAAAAGTTTACAAAATAATTATTAATGTTGTTACCTAATTAATCCATTTGGTCTTAAGGATTATCACAAAAATATCACCAATCTATATCCAAAAACTGACAAATACCGCTTATATCTGTCAGTGCTCTCCATAACCTAAAAATGACCCAATGTGAATCTTTCAAATTTTATAATTTAACTGCAACTATACACGAAATTTCAATGTTATGTTATTAGCATAATCAATTATTGTAAAAACTATGTTAACAAACACTGTCAAAACATCATGAAAATGCGAAAAACAAGAAAATTATTAATGAGATGAAATTATACATACTACTGCTGTTGTCATTTCATATGAAGAGAACAAAAGTTACCAAATATCACCAGACATTACCAGACATATTTTCTGTACATTTCCATGAAAAAATTGCATGGATAGTTTATTATCAATTCTCCGCCTATCGATGTTGCATTCAATTTGAGAAGAAAAAAAATTACATTTGAATTTTTATTGAAATTCAGTATTTCGCGTATTGCAATAGTATATTTATAACCTAACGAGGTAAAATGAAGGAGTCGTAGGCACATGCGGAATTACAAACTGAAGAGACTCCCCATGGAAGAAAATCCGCACAGAAACGCAAGATCGCAAGATCTTCCCGCCAATTTTATTTGCTCGAGTCTGATTGGTTACGCGGTCGCGTCTCCGTATGGATTCTTGTCCATGGGCGGTCACCCTTAGGCTCCTCTATTTCACCTTCGAGCCTAGAGTGAAAATGAACAGTTAAATATAGATGCGTTGATCCTTTTCTTCTTAAGAATCTTTGACAAATTGTTCTATCTCAGTAACTATTGAATATATTGACCGAAAATTGGATATAGGAATGTTATTTGACAATCCTAACTAGTAGTCAATGTTTCAAAAGGTTTCCCTGATTTTAATCCATGTTATAGTGTTTAAGAGTGAATTCTGACCAAAAAAATTCAAAAACGGCAATATCTTGAAAAGTTTCTATAGAGGGGTATATATATTTTGATTGATGCAGATAGATGACATCAAGACGAACATTTTGAAAAAAAAAAATTGAAATCGGTTGTATAGTTTTTGAGATATTGAGCAAAATAGTTTCACATAAAAAGTTGAATATCTCCGAAACTACTGGTCCGATTTTGCTCATCCAAAATACCAAACTTTGTTATCACAAGACCTGAAATCCTACCAAGTTTGAAGTTTCTATCTCGATTATTTTTTAAGTTATGTTTACAAGCAATTTCAGCGAAAAAATGAAAAAACGAGAATAAAACCACATTGCTTGGGGTGTAATGGTCTTTTTTCGATCCATTTAGATAGATATCATCACGACGAGTATTTTGAAAAAAAAAATCGAATCGGTCGAATGGTTCAGGAGATATCGGCAAAAAACGATTTTTGAGGAATTGCTGTATCTCAGGAACCGCTCAACCGATCAAGCTGAAATTTAGCCCAGTTTTGAGTATCAATAGTACCAGAGAGCAGCCAAAATTTCAAGTTCTTTGCGCTAACCGTTCTCGACTTATGGGGGCAATTGGGGATATACGCACACACATGACCACAGACACATACATACAGACATTTTTTAAAAACATCATTTCTTCACGTTTCATGACATTTCTAGGCATTTCCACCCAAAATTAGGAAATCGAAAAAAATTACAATTACATAGCTTCCATTCGTAAGCAAAAATGAAATATCATGGACAGTTGACTACCAATTTTCAGGACATTGACACTGAATCCGATTTAGGGGGAAAAAATCGTGAAATTTCAGGTTTCACTGAAAATTCTGTAAAATTCCAAAATTTTAAGCGAAATAAAAACGAGAATTCCTTCATTTATTTGAATTTCCAATCTTATATGAATATTCAGTGTCAAATTACATTGAATTTTCAGTGAAATCTGAAAATTCATAATTTTTTTCCTCCTTAATCGCATTCAGTGTCACTGTCCTGAAAATTCAAGAATATATTTACCAGAATTTTCTAGTTTTCAATTCATGGAAAAAATGAAACGAAAATTTACAGTTCTGTTTGATTTTGTCGTTATTTCGCAAAAATTACTCTCAGGCTGGAATATTGATTTTTCATAAATAATTTAGGACACAACTCGTCATCTGAAAAAATTGCAATGTTTCTATTTAGTGAGCAGGTATTACATTTTAACTTCCTGTGCGAGAGAAATAGAGTGATTTTAGAAATTTGTCTAAATTTAGGGAAATGTTGGTTGGGACTTTGGTATGTTTTGTGTGACTGAGTATTTTAGACAAAGGCATGGTGGAGATATAGTCACCACAACACTACTGTTTTGCGATTTTCAACAACTTTGTTGACTGTTCAAAATGGAGCAGTGAATTTCAGAAGCTTCAACGTGTTAATATTAAAATCATTGCAAACAGTTTGATAATCCAGAATTAAAGATATCCAAGTACTTTGGCTATTTTTTCTCCAGTGTAGTGCTTTTCTACTTTTCTGCTTTTGTAGCCGAACATCAAAGCTTTTATTTGAGCCCCATTTGTCCCGAATTTTCCGGACATTTTATAATGATTTTATTATTCAAACTTTGCCGGTCTGAATTTGAAACTCGATATTAAACCGTTAGAAAACATTTTAAAAATCATAAAAAAATTAGATAGTTTACTTTTGGAGGAAGATTGACGAAATAATTTAAAAATTTCAATTTTTTCAAAATTAGAAGCATTTTCTATAAATAATTTGTAAACAATCAATTTTCCACCATAAAAATCACTTGTTCGGATTCGTAACAAATTTATTCGTATTCAAAATTTTACCAGAAATCGATTTCACGCGTAAATAATCAAATTTCTGAAAGCTTAAAGAATTTCAATTATTATTTTATGAACAAGGAGTGTTTAGAAAAATAAGAATTCTGTGCAAAATGTAATTTTAATTATGCTGAATATTCATGATTTTTTTCAAATTTTTCTCACGCAATTTAATTGACAAATTTGATGATTGAAAATGGTTGAATCTATAGTGTGGTATGTAGCAAATTGTAAAAGATACTTGGATATCCTCAAACAGGGCTTGGATTGAAGCTTTAAGGTTCAATTATAGTTGTGAAAATATATTTCAATAAAAAGAACGATGCCAAAGTCCTTGAATACGCTTAAATTTGACCAATCAAAAAAGATCATCGAAAAAAGATGCCTCAACTCTTCCTGAAAGCGACACGTAAACTTCCCTCGTTGTTGTATTGGAGGACTTGCACAACCCACTGACCTCTGGACAGTTTCGACAACCACCGACTGTCCACCCAGTCACGATTTGGAAAACTGAGAGTCGTGCTAGGGCGTGATATTTCGAAGGCGAACCAAAACTCTCCGTGTACGTGACACAAACGAATTCGATATCCACTGGGTGAGGTACAATGGATTTTCCACCGTCGCTCCGGCGGTTTTTCCAATTTTTCACACGTAGGGGTTGATCTATCAATGGAAAAATATTGTTTTCTGGAATTATTCAGAATCCACGGAAGTGAAAACAAAGGGATGCAGAAGTGAAAATATTTATTGAAATGCGAAATTGAGATGCTTTTTCACAATTGATTGAATTTCAGTTTGAATGACAGCATTGATTAAATAATTCGATTTATTAGTTGAAACCAATTGGAATAATTCAAAAGGGAGGGTGTTTCAATGGAATGGAATAGAATGGAGTGATCTCTCAGATATTTATCAGGTCCCATTTCTCCCGAAATTTCAGGCAACCTCGTCATTGAAAAGTCAAGCATTCCATTGATCTTATAAAAATTCAATCAGAAAATAAATGAAAGGTGTAAATTTTACTTCAATTTGAAGTACTCTCTTAGTCACATATAGATAGTGAAAGTAACGCAATATGCTGGGGAATCAAAATTTGGATCATATATTGTTTAGCACATTCAAAAATAATTCTTAAAGTATCAGTCATTTTGTTCACGCTACGTTCGAGACATCCATCGTTAAAAATCGAAACAACAAACCGGGGTTCGAGTCTATCCGGCATGTGACGTTACTTTTAGTGTTATCGAACTTTCTCGTTTTTCTACCAATTCCATTGGTCGTAAGCTTCCGAAATACTTAAGGTGTTTCTCCTAAAAAGTCAAAATAATGAAAAAAAAATGGAAAATTCACGAGAGAAAATTCTGAGTATGCTGTATTTTTTTTACGTTAAAGAAGGGAATTTCTATAGCGTTCCACATCTTTGTGACGTCATAGAAAATGATTGGATGGGATTCGGAAAATTATGAGTTTCGGGGCAATTACGCCCTCACGCGCAGACGCATGATTTGAATGTCAGTGAGCATCATGGGAAAGGTATGGGTTGGACCGTGGAACTGAGAGAGAGAGAGAGAAAACACTCGACAGGTTTACCAACTCGAGACGCATTTTAATATTATTCCAATAATTAGAAAAACATCCAATAAAAATTATTTGACACCCGCAGGTGGTGAGAAAAACATCAATCAATCTGATAAATAAAATCAATATTCAAAAAATGTTCAAATGCACACTTAAATAGTTACACTTGAAAATTAGAAAATTTCGCGCTCAGCGATTCAATCAGGGCCTGAGAACAAATAAGCCTCCCCTTCCGTTTCACCCCCCCTGCGATCTACAGGCCAAACACTTTAAAATTTTAGATATCGTTCTTAAATGTGCTCAACAACATATGCTCCAAATTTTGGGGCCCTACACTATTAGAAGTTTCTTGAAATTTCAGTCACATTGTCTTCGGAATTTTCAATGTTGTGAGTTTGAATTCAATTTCAGATGAAAACGTTCACTAAATTTCTCATTCATCGTGAAAATTGAAGAAAATTGGGTTTTTCATGTTAAAGAATCATTGATTTTTCCATGAAAGCTTGAATTCCGAAACTCACCGTGAAAATTGAATGTCTCATACAATTCAATTTTCAATAGATTGAAAATTCAGAGAAATTATTGTCTGAACTTTCAAAATTTTCAAAGTTTTTCAGTGCCGTATGGACCTGAAAATCGAGAATTACTTGAATATTCAAGAAATTAATTGATTCGTCAACGAAGAATTCTACAGAAATTTCATGTAACTATGTCGTTGTTAAAAATTTCAAGCTTTTTTACTTGCAATTTCAAGAGTAATTCTCTAACAGTGTATCACATTGTCAAATTTTTACAAAATCTTTCATTAAATATTCTCACAATATCCACTTGAAACTGAAGACAAAATTTCCCATGTGCAGGGAATGCTATGAAGACGTGAAGAGACGTAATTCAATCCCACTCACGGAACTTCGTGTAATTTAATGACTGAAAACAGATGTTGACTTGCATTGTATCTACACCATTAAAAATAGCAATTTCCAAGAAGTGTCCCGGAATTTCACTCAATAATTTTCAACAATGTGCATATCCTGTGAGTTAATGCTAAATACAAATTGTATTGAAGAAAGCAACAAATATCAACAACACAAGTTTTTCCTTCTTATTTTTAAATAAACAAATTGTATGTCTCGGAATGTTGTCATTCCCATCAACTCCTCACCATACCTTTCCACTTTCGACCTTTCCAGTCCTTTGTCTCTTCCATCCATCAAAGAATACCACAATATTGCTTTGTTTATCTCTCACACAATGCAAACACGAACTATAAAAATAAAAAAAGCAAGCCAAAATACTTTTCATCAAACCCAAAAGGATTTTTACTTGCGATCGAATTCCAATCGTGTCACGCCATCCAACTCCAATTGGTTTCGACAAAAACCTCAGATACTATTGCGTAATAAAAGAACTAGAGAATAGGAGAGAACAGGAGGTGAAAAGACCGCTCGCTGGATTTTTCTGCGCGACCACAAAAGGGATAGACACGTAGTCGAACGTCCTCGAGTGCCTCCGCTACACCCGATATGTATAGGTTCTCGAATTCCTCGGGTATATATTAAAACGCGTGGTATGGATTTGCTGGCAAACGCTCCCTGGGTGGTTTAAAGAATCCGTTTATTTCCGAGGAATTAAATTATCTTTTCCGAAATAAATTCCTCATCGTTATTGCATCATTCAGTATTCCGTTATTTAATTGAAAATCTTTTTTAGAATACTACTAGTCAAGATAAGAAATTTTGTCAATGTCACGCATTTTTTGCTTTCATAATTTAAACAAAATGCAAGCGTAAACTTGTCTGGTTTATTGCACATACGGCCCACATAATTATCAACTTTCCGTTCATTTAAATACCTGAATAAAAAAAAAGACAAAAGGCCATACAACAATACATTTTTTTCCTTTTATTGACAATTAAATAATCAATAATTAAAATCATTTTTAATTGAAAACAAAACTAGTCCTTTAATAAAAAAATTCAGTGTAACGTTTTTTGAAGCCAATCGATTCGGCGTCTTGTGTCATTAAATTTTTTATGAATGATGATAGCATACCTTAAAGATATTACGATCTAGTGGATTAATATTTTTAAAAAACAAGTTGAAAAAAACGGGAATATCTCGAGAACTTTGTAGGAATGGGTTTTGTATGTCTTAATTGATTTAGATAGAATGCATCGGAACGAATATTTTGAAAACAAAAAAATCGAAATCGGTCCACTATTTTTCGCTTTTTCTCAAAACCTATTAAATCGATCGGGCTGAAATATCGCATAGAGTTAATCCTCATTAAGACCTATAATCTGACAAATGTCAAATTTTTTGGAATTTCTTTAGCCACTTGATTACTCAATTTTCTAAAAATTGAACACCGAAATCAATTCAGTCACGTAGGTTTTGAGATATTGAGGAGAAAAGTTTCTTTGTGATACCTGCCTCAAAAGTGCACTTTTCGAAACGGTTCAGTGTGTGTAAAGCTCACGAACATGCGTAAAGCGAAATCTCGTGCGTAACGCTTCGCTTTACGCACTCGAAATTCACTTTATGCACTCGTGCACAAAAATAACCACTTTAAACAGTGAACTTGGCAGGTACCACAAAAAATAGGATGTGTTACACGTGTGTGTGAAAAAGGGAACTTTACGCACTAGTAACACAATATACTATTAAGAAATTGTTGTATCTCGGTAACTACTTGACCGATTGAGCTGAAATTGCATCCAGAAGTTCTCCAAAGTAATACTAATTATGTGACGAAATTTCAGATTTTTGGCTCCAACTTCTTCACCAAGTCCTTTTCCAAGTCTTTTTCTGTGAAGATTTATGAAAAAAATTCCGAAAAATTCGCACACACATCCGGACATACACCCACACACACACATTTTTTAAAAAAATCATACCTTCACGTTTTACGACATTTCACGTCACTTCCAGGCAAAATTAGATCATCAAAATCAACGATTACAAAGCTTCCATTCGGAAGCACAACATTAATAATAAAAAAAATCTTGTCAATTTTCCAAATCATCATTTATGAAATCAAAATCAATCACCTCTTTCATATTCAAAAGTCTAATTGAATTAGTATAAATAACTTTTTTTTCAAGTGCATGTGATTTCTTTAATAACTCCAATTAACAAGTGAAATAGACCATACACGACAGGTCAGCAACTGAGGCGCTTAGATACTCGAGATTGTCATGGTTTCTATTGACATACATATAGGCCTGGAGGCCAGTGTAACATGATGTGTGCGCAAGTACATGGGTCGAGGGGACAAGGGGTACAACAGTCGTAACGAGTCGGCGTTTCGACGTGGACATCGGTCAACCTGGCTATTGTATGAAGGAGTGAACAAGATGAAGGAGGGAGGGTGTGAGGGAAGTTGAGTATGCAATACGAGGACTGTGGACGCTGATTACATGTCGCCTCTGCATTTGTAACACAGCTCCCTCGAGCGATCCCCGCTAATGCACCGATTGCAATTATCCTTCCGTTTGTGAGCCATTAAACTTGGTCCGAGTGGCATGGTTGTATACAGGGTTGTCTTCGGCCCTTTCTCGTATTTCCTTTGCTCACCTGCTTCGGTTTTGAGACAGGGTTATTTGAGTCAGGAGTAGTCGGGGACAGATTAAAACGGAATTGAACGGGAAATTGCTCTTTGTGGTTGTGAATTTTAAAAAACGTAGTGAAAAGTTACAATTTACAACTCTCACTACAAAAAAATTTTGTCCGGAGCTGGTGCGATGGCGTTCTTTTACTTGTGTGGCTGGCCAGTCCTCGCTTTCGGCTCAGACGCCAATGCCACACGATTAAAAAACGCCATTGCAATAACCCGGAAAAGTACCATTTTGACATTGTACCCGAAAACCGCAGTCGAATCACACGGAACTCACAGTTCGCTCACCGATTACAGAATCGACTCAGAAAATTTAAGTGATGGTATCGTAATTTTTCACAGGAGATTCAGGTAAAAATTACGGAACGCTCTGGAAAAATTCCGTGATGTTAGATAAAAATTACGTGACAGTTCCGTAAAATTTCCTACCACCACATTGCGCTCCGGAATTACGGAAAAGATACGTAATTTTTATTGAATATTTCTCTCCGTGCAAGCGAAGCAAGGTTAGGATCGTGGTTTATCGGACCTTGTGACAAAATATCCATTTTACACTATCCAGTGTCAACTGCTCTGAGTCAGTGGTATCATTCACTGAATGTGGATTGTTAGTAGAGCTGCGGGACACCCCCCAGAAAAAGCGCTTCTAAATTGACCGACTGAACACTCGCGTTCTAATACGTAATGCTTTTTTTAAAGTAATGAAATATAATCACGGAACGTCAAGTAAACAATTTCCAATAAATTTTAGGCATTGCAACTATTTATTATCAACAATTTAATTGTTCAGATCGCCCCAGCGCCCAAACTATGAAAGCTATACGAAAATTTTCGCATTACAAATCATTTAGAATTCAATAAGAAATCCTTTTTGTCTTCCGTCAATTGCCCATATCTCTTTTAAATTTCGAGATATGAGCAAGGAAAGGGTTGGGTGACTCAACACAACGCTTTCAAGCCCACCGCACGCCGCAAGCAGAGAGCACTATGTCGGATCGCGTAACTAGTTTATTGCTCACATCTCGGAATCTACGAGAGATACGTAAAATTGATAATAAACAAACATTATTTTCTTGTTAAATTCTAGATGATTCATGATTGGAAAATTTTCGTCTATTCTTCATAGTTTGGGTGCTAGAGCGATTTAAACAATTTAATTGTTGATAATAGATGATTCCAATGTCTAAAATTAATTGAAAATTGTTTACTTGACGTTTAGTGATCATATTTTATTGTTTAAAACAAGAATTACGGATTAGAACTCAAGTGGTCAGTACATATCTGAAAATCGAGGGTGTCCCGCAGTAGCTCTATAGTTGTTACATCTCCTCGGTTTTAGCATTAACACCAAAGTTATTCTTCACACCAAATTTTTAACACCGCTAGTCCATACCAGGAACGGTGTGAACTTTTTGGAACACCTATTTGGTGTCAGAATCAACACCGAATTGTTTACTGTACACTTCCTTCTTACGATATTGGCTGAAGCTGCCAAATCCGTTTGGTTTACATCTCTTGTTTTCAGAGCTCCTCCAACTCCTAAAAACCGGGGCTGTCACCCTAAAAAAACTCTAGTTACAGGACGAGTCGGTCAGAGGAACTGTGAAGATAATGCAGTAGCGCAGCGATAAACCGAGTTAAGTCGATTTTGACCATTGGCCAGTTTTTGACGAATATCTCGGAATCTAAAAGAGATAGGGAAATTTTTGTCATTAGCTTTCTTATAACCCTCAATTGGCTGCACAAAAAAGGTCATGAGAAAAATTTAGCTATCTCTCTTAAATTTCGAGATATTCATCAAAAACTGGTCAAAAGTCAAAATCGACTTAACCTGGTTTACCGCTTCGCTATTGAATGGAAAGATTCATTTTCCTAACACCGTAAAACCGTTGAGGAACATCCTATTAGAAAACTAAATATTCCCCCGAAATCACTTACGTGGAGTCATAATGAGCAATTACTTCTTTCCTGTACCATCGCCCTTCCTCAAAACTAATGTAGGAGCATCGAAGAGCTGAATCATCGATACAAATCACCAACCCCCATTATTCCCTGAGTAATTCCGTTCTATACATTCTGCCCCCAAACCTACACCAATTCCCTCTTCACTTCCACACACTCGTGTAATGTCACCCCTCTACACAGGGAAGGAATAATCCGCAATTTAAGATCATTATTCTTATTTTAAGAAAGACTCATCTTGTTTGAAAACTTGTTGAGATTAATGATGTTATTGAAAAGACAGCAAGAATTTACCCTAAATTAGAAGAAAAATAACTTATTTCAACTAAGAATCTCAATGTATTTTATTAGCAACATTTTTTTTTCCAAATTTAATGAAAATTACTAGAAATGGTGAGAGATCAATCCATAATTACATTTAGAACGTATGTTATGCGATTTTCAATTTTATTGAATTTTCAATGTTAATCAGATAAACAACGAACAATTTAATCTCACATCCAATTCCAGATCATACTGTTGTAAATTGGTATGTAACAGGGTGAACCGGCTAGTATTCGAATTCGTCCAGTAATTGAACTAATTTACATATTAAATTTACTCCTATTTAATTGACATGCGTACCGTAGAACATATGTTTATTATGGAGGAATGGAACTTTTGTTCTCCTTAAAAACCAATATAATGTTCATGAATTCAATGAAACCTTGTAAAGCGCTCCGATATTTTACAAAAAAAAATCTGGTTCGTTCGATGACCTGTATTTGACGACCCTGCCCGAGTGGAAATTCTGTTCAGGTCTCGATCAGAAACTGATCAAGTCCGATCCGAAATTCTGATCAGGCATGTTACGCCTCCACCTTATGTTTTTCCACTAGGGTGATTTGTTCGAATATTGAACGGTTCAACCCTAGTTCAATTGATTTCCAAAATATTTTCAACGATGTAGCTTAACAACTACTCGAACCAAATGAATCGCCCCTTTTTATCATTTCCGGAAAAATTTCTGCGTTTTCAACAATGCCTGTTGAACATAGGAACTCAAATAAATGTAAAACACAGTGGATTATATTTAAAGCTTATATTATTATTATTATTTTTTATTCATTTCTTTCCCACCACCATTAAGCCACTACCTTACCTCTCCCATTTTTTCTTTACTCTTATCAACTTTACTTGAATCTAGAAATCTAGACACTTCATGCCTCAAAGACGCCTCAAAGAAATGATAAATATCCACAATATAGGAAATTTATCCCTCTGTATTGAAAACCTCCCAGTACACTGTTAAAAATTTTCGTCTGCATTTTCCGTGTCCAATCCCGGAAATTTTTACCATGTTTAATTTCCACTGAAATTTCGGGAAATCGTGTGATTAAAAAACATAATATTCCATTGGTTTTCTGTTTGAAAGATCTGAAAATCAATCAAATAATTGATTTTTCAGTTCAATTATTCCGTGAAAAATAAAAAAATTCAGGAAAATTCAGGGAAAAATTGAAAATTCATGTCCTTTTACCGCTGAATATTCATGTTCCATTGAAAACTCAGTCAAGTTGTGAAATTTCCGTGTCACTCCCACTGAGAACTCATTAATTTCCTTGAGTTCTACATAAAGCTTGAAAATCCATAACTATTTCCCCTCGAAATCGGATTCAATATCACTCTCATGAGAATTGCCACCATATTTTTCATGAAATTTCAAAAAAATTTCAACAGTGTACCGTCTGCATATGGGGTCTGCAAAGGCAAAGAATTAAATAAAAAAATTTCAACACATCGTTTAATCTTCTTAAAATATCAAGATAGGCAAAATATCAAGAACCCCATGTACAAAATAACAATGGAAAAATTTCTAAGATTACTACTCATACACGCGGTTGGGCATTGACAATGTTAGCATTTTCCCTATACGTTATCTCTCAAGGGAACGTTCGGGAAAACACTAACATTATCGATGCCCCATTCAACCGCGTGCATAAGTAGCAACTTCAGAAATTAATTCCATAATTATTGTGTACATGAGGTTCTTAACATTTCACACACGCTTTTTAAATGGATTGAATAATGTGTGGAAAAATACACGGAGAGAAATTTTTTTTTTTTAGAAATTACAATTTCAAGGGATCCTTAGCGCTGGTCTCCAAAATCTCGACAGTTGGTTATTATTGCACGAAGTAGATAAAAGTTGTGGATCCGCGTTAAAATTCCCAGGGGTATTTGTATGTGATGATTTTGTTGTGAATGAAATATGTTGAACGTTTGATTAGGGATTTTGGTTGTACATGACAATTCAATCGTATCGTGATTATCAAAAAACGTCTTATCATGACGAGACGGTGCGAAGTTCCGAATTCTTCTAATATTTCTATATAAATATCTACAATGAAAAACTATAATGTTCAGTGAAGGGAAGGGAAGACCACAGACGTATCCACGTAAAATTACGGTTGTATCAAAGATACAGCCCCCCTCAGATTTTTCTTTCAAATTCCCGCTGACCCCGCGATAACACGCTCAATGCCTATATTCCCACTGCATATAATGGATGGAGGGTCATAAGAGAGAGAGACGAAATACCAGCGACCTGCGAGACAATTCGGTCAAATAATTCATCTGGCGACCCAAATATCAGCTTAGCAACGACATTCATCTATTGTCGCTCCATTATTCTGCAATTTTCTCTCCAAAGAAATTATACCAGCATCCTCACGTTTAAAAATAACTGCATCCGATTCATTATTCAATAGCACATCTCCTTCCACTTTATTTCTTCATATTTCTGTATAGATAAATACTGATGACGTCATGGCGATGCCCATGCCCAAGGCAAATACAGTGGGTGGTCGTGACGAGGGCCCTATAATCGTGATATGCGACGTTGCACAGGGAGGATTTATCGTTAGTACCCTACCCGAGGTCGTTAAGTCGCACGTGACACGTGCGGATTTTACCCGGAAATGCATTAACCACACTGTGAATATGGGAGAGGGATGGAGTGGGGTAACATGGGAATTGCGACGAAGTGAGGAGCGTTGGAGACACGAGGAGAAGCCCTCAGATGAAGATTGCTGGTGGGGGGTTGTAGTCGTTATCGACACTAATATACATCTTCCAACGATGGTAATGGGTCAAGGATTTTACGCGGATTAAGATCGAGGTCTAGACTACATACATAAAAAAATTTTCTTCTTTTGTCAATAGAATTCACTCAACTGGTGGGACTCTCAGTGTTTGCGAGAGTAATGAAATGTAAATATTAAAAGACCCTTTCTGTGGGAGGTTTTTGTGGAAGTATCATAATGATGGGGTAAATAAGAGACACGGAGAGAAAACTGTGGTAAAAATTACCCGGCTGTGGATGGTAAACGTCCACAGAAATTCAGGGAATCAAGAATCGTGAGTCGAATGAAGAATGGTAAAACGGGGAATGAACAAATGGGAAATGGTAAAATGAGCAACAGTGAAACGATGAATAGTTAAAAAGGGAAGAGTTAAACAAGAATGGCTGACTATTGAGTGTGCGAGGAATTCATATATTCGGCAGAGCTTATTTTCTTCAAATAAGTTCCCAATTCATTATTCCACTGGACGAGTAAAAAAGGCGGTAAATTATTAAACAAAAAATGAGATTCCCTAGCGAGATAATTCACTGTATATTCAATCGACAGCCTTCCCTACTTTTCTCTTCTTGACCATTCCTCGTCTTGATCAATGGTGAAAAAGATATCAACGTTTTTTTATATATTATATGCACACTGTTATAAGCTGATATCGAAAGTAGACAATGTAACACGATACTCGGCTCAGTACACAAATAAATTTTGGTTCATTCCTCGTCATATTTTCCTGTACCTCGGTGTTGACACTTTCGGTTCTTTAATTTTTACCCTGGAAATTGAAAAAATGATTTTTTTGTTCTAATTTCTTTCTTTCTTTATTCTTATTATCAAATGAAGGAATGGTTACAGAAAACATATTTTTATGACTGTAAAGGAACTGGAGGAGAGAAACATTTGAGGTTATTCTATTGAACAATATCGTACCGGTAACTACTCCCACCTGACATTCAGTGGGCCCAGTATCCGGATTCGACATTTTCGATAAAAATATTATTTTTTCATGTTACTTTCATTGCATGTGTCATCTACAATTGTTATTTAACTACTAGAAACCCATGAAAATCAATTTTATACTCACATTTTGCTGTTTGATCCTTCGCTGCATCGAGAAATTTTAACCTTTGCACGCTACAAATGGCTTACCAGACGGTCTCACCATATACACACTCACAACAATTATCTTTTTATTATTTTCTGCAACTCGTAATATATCAATAAATACCGTGATTTATACAGAAATAATTTCGCCCCGAAATGCATAAAAATAGTCTACGTTGGTGACTGTCGCAGTGTCATTAATGCTAAATCCCGTCGTGAGAGTGCTCTGCGCCCGGAAAGTGGGTACCGCTCGGTTACTCGATCCCTCACGGTATAACTACTTGTTTAAATTTCGTTTTCCCTGAATATCACAAAAACTACTGCACCAATTTCAACGCAAAAAGTAAGTCTGGTAGGTTCGAACCCCTGCTAGTTATTATATTTTTTCATTTTTCATTGTGCCCTTTTCTCCACGGATAAGGACTTCTTGGAATCTGGAAAGGAATCGAATTGATTTTTAAATATTAGATTGATGATATAAAGGATTAAATGTGTTCTAATGGATTTTGTTTGTCATTATTTTTGCAACAGGTGAACTATTTGAAGCGATAGTAACTTCATGGATAGTATGGTAAATGATAGTAATACTTTCCAGAAAACTTACTTTGAATTCCATTTGGGAGAAAATGTTCATAAAATTTCATGTTTTAGATAGAATTCAAGTGAATTTATATAGTTTCAAGTGAAAATAAGATGAAAATCTAATATCGGACTTGACTTTTCAATTAAAGACGCGCATTCATTTTTTCGAGTGAGTAATTTTCTCATCAAATTATGAGTTAATCAATCGAATATGGGATTTTCAATGATGAGATCTGATTAAATTTCAGTGGAATTGTCAGTTATTAGAAATTTCCGGATTTGACAGGGAAAATTCAGACAGCAATTCTGACCCTGCAGGTACTCTATAAACTCATTTTCTCTTCTTGACAACTCCTTAACCCTGCAAGTTTAAATCAGCCACGTGGATTTTCAAATTTTGTGTACAGATGAAATAAATTGTCCTGATGAAGAGCACCAGTGGGCTCCAAACGTAGAGACTGAAAAGAATGGTTTTCATTTCATCTTGTTCAATTAAATAACATTATTATAATTACTCTATTCACCTTAATGGCTGAGAGGAGTTGAAAGAGAAGCAGAATTTGAAACGGTCCATGAATAAAAAAAAAGACAAAGATTCATGAATATTCTCTGATTACAAATCTCCCTAGACTAGTAGAATTAGAGGAATTCATCACAGGAACTTGTTTGTAGTCCGCGAAACTTTGAACAAAGAAGTTTTGCAAGGAATTGCTACCCATTTCAAATCTCAAAACATTATAGATAGATATTTCAATTTCTAAAGTTGTGAACTACTTGTAATATTTTGTTCTTTTTCTTTCAATCCTTGTATTGCTGATGGCCTCTGTAGATAAGAAATTATATCGGGCAGTTAATCAATGAACGAAACAAATGACTCAATGAATTTTACTCCCCCCTTCTTTGAATCTCATTTTTTTCTCCGATAAGAGATACTTCAGCATATGTCCATCCTTTATCGACCACTCAGCTGGTCGTGTATTCAGTGGTGATGGTAGTGGCGAGTGGGAGGAAAACACAATATAAAAGCTTCTCACGATGTAATTATATTCAGCTCGGTAGCACAGGTTTAAAAATAACAATATCGATCCATCTGATAACTCTGTTTGGTCAGTATACATTCTGTGTAAACCAGCCAATAACAAAGGCCAAAACCTGTTAACCCATCATTCCATCGTGATCACTCAATTTGTCTGTAATTGAATAAATAATTGTTAAGGTACTTCCGCAGTAAGTATACTTGGTGAAAATTTCGAAATGGTATAAAGACGCAATATTTGGATCATATGTTGTTGACCACATTAAAAAGATATTCCCAAAATTTCAAGTCCCTGGTCCACCCCATTTATGAGATATGCATCGCCAAACATTCAATTTTTGTGTTTTTTCCATTTTTGACGATGTATATCTCGAAAATGGGGTGGACAAGGTACTTGAAATTTTGGGAATAGTTTTTGAATGTGCTCAACAACATATGATCCAAATATTGCGTCTTTATACCATTTCGAAATTTTCACCAAGTATACTTACTGCGGAAGTTCCTTAAATAAAGTCGGCGAACAGTAAAAGTATCCACCAGACTTCATGAAATTAAATTAAATTTGGCGTTTCTGATCTGTTCTGCTTCTATTCTACGCTGTAATTGAATTACCGATTTAACGTCATCCACTTCTCCTTTTTCATTTTCTACTTTCAACTTGCAAATGTAATAAAGTGGAGGATAGAAGAACATGTTCCTGAAAATATTGAATTTTGTAGGTGGACAAGATGAAAGCGGATGAGGTGGAAAATCCAATCAATTAGTACCTTTTGAGTTATTTTAATTCTAGTTTTTTTACATTTTTCTTCATTAGGTTTTACAAATAGGTAGCGGTCAGTTACTCCGCACTGAGAAACAAGTTAATCAAACTGACAAATGAATTTTGCTCGGAAGAATGAATAAAATCTGTTATCAAACCAGACGCCCAATAAAGGATTGATGCTTTGATTTCGAAACTTCCGATACAATCGATTCCATAAGTTATGCTTCGATTAGATTAGGATCTTATGCTTATCTTATGATCACAATAGGTCTCACCCAAAAGTCAGTCAATCATTTTCATATGCTCGTTTCAATTTAAAATTTCCTACTTTGATCAACAACCTACCTCAAATTCCACATGTTATAATAATGCAAACAAATGGCTCTTGAAAACTCAACTAATTAACAACGAAATCATATCTTCTATCAACTTGGTGGTTCATCAGAATGAAAGTCATCGTCAGGTTATAATTTCCTCAAATGTTTCAAGCTGTGGAACTTCGATTTGCATCCGAAGGTTCTCCAGTGCTTTTACATTCTTCCTTCAATGAATGAGGTACGTTGTTCCTACTTTCAGCAACAACGTACCTCATATTTTTTGAAAACTCAACTTATTAATAGATATCGGCTCTTCTATCAGTTTGTGGTCCATCGGAATGAAAGCCATTATTAGATGATATTCCTTTTCAGAAGTTCCCCCAGTATTTGTCTTCATTTACCGATTCTAGGCACAAATTTTCATGGTTCAACCACCTTTCGTTCAGTATTAAGTAATTCACAATAACAACAATCTGTAGCCCAATTTCTTGGTAGACGATTAATTGGTTGTGAACGGTTTACTTATACAAAAAGTTATTTATAGGATGCTTCAATGAATTCAATTTGGTCACAAAAAATAAATGAATACTCTGAGATAGTAGATGTGTATTGAATTTACAAATAATGCCAAGAAAAACACAATGGTTGGACAAAACGTTGGCCTAGAAAAGTAACCGAAAATTATTGGTTCATTATACTCGTGCGATTTGGGAATAATAATTTACAACTGTGGCTTGTCTAAAAATTTTTATAAAGATTATAGCTCATTTCTCTTTGAAGTATTTGAAAGTACTGCCTTAAATTCTTCATTCGGAAATGAGCAACCTCAAAAAAAATTCAGGACGCTATGATAGATATATGGATACCCATAATAAAAATCAGAAGTCCTTGTCTGATAAATAGCAAGAGACTGTTGCTTTTCAACCTGTTTGAGTCATCGATTATATTGGTGCTTCAGATTAGTTTTCACCTACAGATTGTTGAAAGTTTTAGGCTGAAACTTCCGTTACCATTTTTGAAGATTATTATCAAGTCACAGTTCACCTGAAATTTTAAGGAATTTCGTCATTGAAAATTCCTACTATTCTATTTACTATTGTATGAAAAAAATAAACGAAAACTGTTGATTTTAGTTCAATTATTCTATGAAAATCAATAGAAATCAGGAAAATTCAGATGAATATATTCTGAAATTTTCAATTCATTCAAAATTCAACAAAATTTGGTACTGATTATTGATGTTTCGATTGATAATTACAATTGGAATTTCCAACCTTATATTTTCATTACATAAAATACTTTTAACCTCATATTCGCCAGAAAAGTTTTTTTCGGCCTAATGACGAAATACCCGAGTGGAAATTCCGGTCAGGTCTTGATCAAGTTTGGATCAGGTTAGACCTCACCACTGATCAGGTATTGATCAAGTTGACGGATCCGGTCTTGATCAGACATGTTACGCCTCTGACCAATCCGGATTTGATCAAGACGAATGGATCCAAACTTGATCAAGTCAACTGTATGGAAACCGGATAACTTGTCTGTCAGTATCAATATCAAGTATCAATCATAATTATTCCAAAACAAAAGATAATTCCATTCTTTCACCGTAGGCCGTATCTCTTAATGAATCTCTACTGCTATTACCTCGGAAAAAGCTTATTATTTTTTTACCGATGCTGGGGATCGAACCGGGGACCCTATGATTGCTAATCCTATGCTCTAACCACTACGCTATCGTGCTATTACTATTGAGTAAACTGTACATTGCCTATATGATTTGTATCGGGGTATTCGTTGAATTCACGATTATTCCTGATCTCGCGGATGTGCGTGTGTATTCTCAGAGATAAAATATGTTCAATTAAATTTTTATTTATTTCATTAATGAATGATAATAATGATCATAACAATAACACTAATAAATAAATAGACATTTGGTAATTTTTTTCTCAAGGTCATTTGCGTGTAAGTTTGATAATCCTCTAATACGTATTTATGGCATCATCATCCCTCCCTTCTGTACATTTGAGAAGGGCTGGCTTTTAATTAAATTGATTAATCAAATTAAATTCATTAAATTAAATTAATTTAATTCAATTTATTTTAATTATAGTATAATGATCCTTTTTAAAGATTGAAAATAATTATTGATAATGGTAGATAAAACTTAATTTGAATAGTATAATAATAGTTAATTAAATTATCCGAAAAACTTAATGTCAGGTGGAGCGGATCTGAATCTGATCATTTTCTCTTCAATTGACCCCTTTCAAATGCCGATCAAGGACATCAAATCCGAATTTGATCAATTTGGAGTCAGGCAGCCGACCTCAGGGTGAGATCGTGCCTACCTGATCAAAACTCGATCTGAATCATCGTGCAGTTTTTTGGATCCGATTTACTGGATCAAAACTTGGTCACGTTCTCATCAGGCATCAAGAAATTCTCACTATCATGAAAAATATATATATTTTTTTATTTAAGCTTACCCAAACCTAGAAGGTTTATACAGCTACAGAAATATTTATATATAGGGGAGGGTGGGGCAAAACGGCCCCCCTTCAATTGTCAATAACTTGTGAATGACATTGTGAAAATTCCCAGTTTCAACTTCATTTTGAAGATAATTTTTCATTCTTCAAAACGAGCTCTAACTCATCCCAATCGGATTATTGAATCGGAAAATACTGACGATTGAAGGGGGGCCGTTTTGCCCCATCCTCCCCTATATATAGAATTATGTACATATGAACAGAATTGTTGGTATTTGACAAAGTGTTTGTTTTTGAGTTTAACAATGTTTTTTTTAGTGCATGTTTTTTTTTTCGTTTCACACATCCAAATTACATTTTCTCAGGAATAGATCTATGGTTTTAATACAGTCTTTCTTTAAATTTTTCAAAAATGTTCGACTCTCATATGGTGGACGGTAACCTAGAGCCCGAAGAGAACGGAGCACGGGTTTTCTGTGTTGGTCATGCAAAGGGCAATGCCAAAGAACATGGTCCAGGTCCTCCTTCGGGTGATTGCATCTGCAACTGGCAGATTGCACAAATCCCTTACGTTCAAGTGAAGAGGCCAGATGATAATGATTTGCGCGGGCCCTGTTTACCCATGAAATCGTATGTCGAGGAAGTTTGCAATTTCCAAACCAGGGCGTTCGTCTATTGGTGTAATAAAGATCGAAAAATCTTTGGCCCTGTTAGGGGCGTCATTGATACATTGAGCAAACGAAGAATCAAATGATGTTTTTTTAAATTCTTTCCGAAAGTCTGTGTCAGACTGTGTATGGTATAAGGACTGACTCGTCTGGCGGCAACTCCGTGGCTTCCCCCGCTAAGCGATCAGCCTCTTCATTGCCCTCAACTCCTGTGTGAGCCGGGACCCATGAGAATTTAATAGATCTGGAGTTGTCATTGACCTCATTGAAAAGTTTATGGCTCTTTTTTATCTCGAGTATATGCCTGTTGGTCTTGATGTGGGCCGTTGGTCGCGAGAGAGAGTTGAGAGCACTGAGAGAGTCTGTGACAATTTGCTAGTCGTTGTTTGGCGAGGACAATACAATTTTCATGGCTTCTTCAATCGCGAGACATTCTGCAGTGAAGGCCGAAGCTTTTGGGTGAATGCTAAAACTACGAGAAATGTTAAGCTCTGGGGAGAAGCACGCAGCACCTACAGACATACCATCTGGCTTCTTACTACCGTCTGTGTAGATTCGGATAGCATCCGGTATGAAATCCTCTACAACTGTTAGAATTTGTGATTTATCGGGGTCTCCGGCGGGGTGAGAAATAATTACGGGATAGTCATAAAGATACAAGTTGAAATGGTCATTAATATTTAGATATGGTGTAATATGCGAAATACCCTCAATACATTTGTTTATCAGTCTGGACCGGGAGTTAAGACGAGCCCGACCGGAGACCAATGTTTTGCGTGTTGACGAGACCTGTGAATTATTATTTGACATGACTTTTAACAAATAATTTTTACCGAGGAAAAGTGATCTTTGTTCCAGAAATGGAAGTTTACTCTCAGCAATGAGTACATTGGTTGGAGTAGAGATCCGGTACCCGAGACTGAATCGAGTTGCTGAAAATTGAAGTCTTTCAAGCTTGAGGATGTTCTTTTTCCGGAGGGGAAAATAGATAAAGGACCCGTATTCAATGATTGAGCGAACGAATGATTTGTAAATCATGATAAGGGTTTCAGGATCAGCCCCTCACTAAGTGCCTCGCAGAAATTTAACGATATTGAGGGATTTTAACGCAGATGCGAGTACATTTCCTAATTGTTTTTTAAAAGAGAGCTTCTGATCAAAAATGATTCCCAAGAAACGAGCTTCTGGTAAGCAGACTATTTTGTGACCACCAAATTTAATAGTGGTGTCGAGGGGGGGATGTTTTCTTTTATTAAAATGGATTAGTTTGGTTTTTTCAGGGGAGAGTGTTAGTCCGAGATTATGTAGATTGTTGTTCAGGATGTTGATGGAGTTCTCAATGAGGGAAACGCTTCTTGATATGGAAGGGGTGCTGGTATAAAGGGCTATGTCGTCCGCGAATTGAGAGACTTTGCCTGCAGGGAAAGTCCCTCCGTAATTTGAGACACATAAATGACATAGAGCAGAGGAAAGAGAACTCCTCCCTGTGGAACGCCTTTATATACGGTTCTGGGAAGTGAATTATAGGCTGAGGTGATACGTCGTTCATGGGTCAGGAATTTTACGAATTTGATGAGTGATAAGGGAACTCCTATTGCAGAAAGTTTTTGCAACAGAATGGTGGAGTCTACGTTGTCAAATGCCGATTGAACATCCAAAAAAGCCCGAAGACTTTCACGACCTTTGGCAAAATGACATTCTGTATATATTAGGAGGTTGGTTAAGTTGTCGTAACAGGATTTTCCCTTAAGGAATCCACTCTGGTCGACTGGGAAAATATGATTGTACTCGACCTTTCATTGAACTCTAGTTTTTATCATGGATTCAAAAAGTTTGCACAGACAGGACGAGATTGCTATGGGGCGAACTCCGTTCCTGCTCTCTTTTGGAATAAAATGTAAGTATTGGTTGGACCAATCAGAAGGAAACTGTGACGTCGTGTACATTTCATTGTAAATATCTAGTAAAATTAATTTATATTCAGGGGGGAGCTTTTTCAGGATTTCGTAGTCAATACCATCTAAACCGGGAGATGATTTGTTTTTACGGGAGTTAAGGGCGAGATTGAATTCGGCATAGGAGAATGGGGATTCTAGGAGTTCATTATTTTCACAGGGCGGCAGGTTTGATGGATCAGTGGGGCACCACGGTGGGCTAATTGAGTTGAGTGAAGTTTCGACTTGATCTTCAGTTCGGGGGTTGTCATTTTCGTTGATGGAGTTATTATTGACCCAGCTATTTTTAAAAATTTTGCACGAATCCCAGACATATTTTCCATTTTTTCTGATGTTGATACTTTGTGCAAATGCTCCAAAACTCATTCTTTTTTTACTTTTGAAAATTTTCTTAGCAGATGCAACGGAACGTTTATAGTCGATATAATCTTGAGGGCACTTGGTGAAGCGCCACTTTTGGAAGGATTTCTTTCGAGTATCGCGGGCTTGTTGACATTCAATGTCCCACCAATGCATGGGGTTTCGGTGGATAATGGAGGGGACACGGATCTTATGAGGTGTGTGAGATTTAATTGTTTGGGTAAGGTGA
The DNA here is from genome assembly GCF_001412515.2 of Diachasma alloeum. Taxonomy (NCBI): domain Eukaryota; kingdom Metazoa; phylum Arthropoda; class Insecta; order Hymenoptera; family Braconidae; genus Diachasma; species Diachasma alloeum. The sequence goes on along the minus strand of NW_021680804.1, from coordinate 346,032 downwards.
TCAACAAAGGTTTTGTACTTCATGGTTACCGGGAGGAAATCGAAATCTGATGGAAAAAAGATGGACGGAAAAGAGTCTTCTAGAGATTTACGGACAGCCTTCCAGTCAGTTTTGACTGAGGTAAGCTTGAAGGACCGTTTATGATAAATATATTTTTCAACGAAAAGTTGCATAAAAACTGGGAAGCGATCTGATCCAAAAGTCTCGTCCTCAACTCTAACTTTTAATTGGTCAGCTAAGGTGGAAGAAGAGATGACGAGGTCAATATTTGACTCACTGTGCTCATCGTGGTGAGTGATGGTATCCGGGTTATAAATAATCAAATCCTGAGATACAATAGCTTCAAACAATCTCTCACCATTCGGCCTTATATTACGACAATTCCATGCTTGATGATGAGCGTTGAAATCGCCCACCAAAATAGAATGATGAGAGGAAGAGGATAGTGAGCAGATTTGATTCCATTGGGAGAGGGAAAGATTTGTGTGGGGAGATTTATAAAACGCATATAAATTAAATGAAGCATTGGTGTTCGTAAATCGGAAGCCTATGGATTCGATTAGTTCTTCGGGTATATCGGGAGTGTTAATGCGATTGTATGTGAGATTTTTCCTTATGGCAACCAGGATACCACCACCATTATCATATAATCTATCGTGTCTGACCGTGAAAAATCCAGAGAATTCACGAGGTCGTTGATCTGCAGGGTTGAGTCGAGTTTCAGCGCAGATGAGTATGTCGACGTCCTTAGCCATTATTTGGAGATCGGGATACCGCTGATCAAAACTACTACAGTTCCAGTAGAGAATTCTCAACTTCCTACCCATGAGTTGAGGCCCTGTCGATGGCCCTGTAAAGGGTCTTCAGTTTGTTGCAGAGGATCCATTGCGGCTCAGGAAGATAAAAGTGTTAATCTTCCATCTCCAGGGAGAGGGGAGATGGAGGATTATCCGTTGAATTTAATTCGTTGGATAGATTCCGGTGCGAGGTCAGTATGAAATGGCTCACTTTGACGTTGGTGAACGCGCTTCTAGCTATAGTCAGCATATTCAGGAAACCCGGAATGTTCGTGGTGTGTTTCTTGGCTAATTCAATAAGGGAAGTTCCGGGGTTGCTCTGTACTTCTTCGAGGAATAACGAGACGTTCTCGAATGAAGTGGGAAATTCGTCTGAGTGCGGAATTTGAGCCTTGACAGCATTGATCACCCTTCTGACGTGGATTTTCCTCAGAGAAGAAGAACTCCGGCTGCGGCTGCTGCTTCGGCTCCTGCTTGCCCCTTCATCAACTAAAGCTCCTCCTCATCTGTTAGGACTCTATCATTGAGAGAATTGTCAATGTTGTGGTGAGGGTTCTCCTGGGCAGTGGAGCCTGAGATTGTTGACGAGGTGCGTTTCGCATTTTCAACAGATGGTTCGTGAGAGAGAACCAGAGGATCTTGATTCCGTTGATCGTCAGGAGGAGATTCTTCAAGTTTATCGTTTTGAGAGATATTCACGGTCTCAGGAAGAGTGGGGGTTCCGTTGTCATTGTCACTCGAGTTATATTCACGGCAATTGTTGGCTATATGCCCCTCTTCGTGATAAAGAAAACAAGTGAGTTGCTTTGTTGACATGTAAATCCAGTATTTGGTGCCTTCGAAGATGATCGGCAGGCTGGGTTTTATCAGATTAATTTGATCTGTAGGGGTGTAGAAAAATTTTCTCCAGGAGAGAATATGTTCATATCCGGGCTCTTTGAATCCAGATTTGATGGAGATGATGTTGGATGTGGGTCTGAAGCCTAGTTTCTTAATCAGATCAATAATCAATTCGTCCGGTATGAGGGGATTGACATGAGAGAGAACCACCTGTTGGGTGGGCACGTGGTATGGTCGGATTGTCACATCGTGCTCTCTCACTTTCACTGTGGTAGTAGTTTCGGTGAGTTTACGTACGAGTGATACGCTAGAGAGATAATAACAAATCCGTCCCAGCGACTTGTCTTGGTGGGTAATATCTCGGAGATCGATAATTTTGCCCAAGGCAAAGGTAAACTCATGAATAGAAATCCCTTCAATTGTTTTAAGAACGATTTCGTGTTCTTTGGTGATTTTCTTAGCCACTTGGGAGTAGGATTTTTTAGCTGGAGTTTGGGTTGGTTGTTCGGACTGGGAGTTTTTCTGATTCGCCGTGGAAGTGGAGGCCTGCACATCCATGGTGCTGCAATTTTCAATTGAGAGCGTAGAGTTAGCGAGCACGTCACTGTCACCCATTTTTCCAACTTACAGAGAATAAGTTGATAATCAATAATGCCCAGAGAGCCGAAACCAAGTTATAAAAAAAGACACTATTGTTGCCACTGAGTTTTAAGCAGTTCGTAACGAATAATATTCCTTCGACAAAGTCGAAGACACAAGGTACACAAACGGTGTTTCGAGAGTGGACAATAAACACGTCTGTCACCATCGGTGGCTCAGTCGAGACTCTTATGAAATATTGATGTTCAAGTCATGAACACTTCACCGAAATCTGACATGGTCTGACACATTATCCGGACTTCTTATCCCAAGAAATTTATCCTCAAGGGATGAGATATTTGGCGCAAGAAATTCGTTTTGTGATATTATGACGATATTTCTCTGTGTAGTCAACTGTCCATGAAATTTCATTTTTTTCTAACAGTGTAACTCAGTAGACTGACGTCTAGAGAGAGTTCAGGTAGCTTGTAGTATGCTGCTCTTTCACGAGTAAGCGATCACTGTCCTCCGCTCGTTGTGTGGGGTCTTCCGCCAACCCTTCGAGTCCCAACTGTCCACTGTAGCCAACCTCTTAGGTCACGTATATGTCCCCTAGACATGGATTTTCTCTAGTGGCATTCGAATTTTCAAGTTTACCGCAAACGCAATTTCAAGATTAGAAACGCTCAAGATCACATACTCGCATTCGTAAACAAAACTGGGATCACCAAAAATAAAGAGATACGTAAAACATGGGAATCAAGTGAAAGTGAATATACAATGGACATGTACTGTTATCCCTTTGTAATATTCGTGCAATTGTTCACCAGTTGGATTCGCTCACCGTGTTTCTTGTAACCCAGACACAATGGGAGAATGGAAATAACAGAGGAATTGAAGTCAGTCCAATGTTACACACCCGCAATCGTTACGGAGTCCCTCTGTGTTTCTTCAGAATGGAAAAGAGTCAGTCCCCCCTCTCCTCCCACTCTCACACGCATACTAACACACACAAAAACGAAAAGATACGAGAGTTGTAACTGAACGAAACAGCCCCGTCGGCATTTCTCGTGCAGGTTCAAACGTGTTTGGACGCATTTTAGCGAGAAAGTCACCTTGACTCACACAGTCATCCTCACAGGGAGCGTCTGTTGTTGATGTCAGGGTGGGTGCGGGAGAAACGCATGCATGAGCAGAAATTCTAATAGTATTGGACAGGTAAATGACGCCGTTTCGCCGAATTTATGATAATTCGAAAGTATTTCCACAGTTCTCTTCATTCAGATGAGGTCCATATTCGGAGGCGAGTGGTTAACTTGTGCTATAGATAAAAAATTCTGTTGATTAAAGTGGTGATTCTATAAGTTATTAATGAATTATCCCTTTTTGATTGACCATGAGTTGTTCTAAAGGCTTTTATTTATCTCGAATTGCGGTTCTTCACGCTTTCGTATTTAAATTGTGAGATATGGCCAAACAAGTTCTCAAACCAGTCTTGTTCGGGTCTACAACATCTCTAGTTGAAAATTACTAGGACAGCCATTGCACAGTTAGAAAATTGTTCTTGAAATTTCAAGTAACAAATCTTAAAATTTTTAACAGTCACTCATTCACATGAAATTTTCATATATTTTGTTACCTGGTGTTGAAAAATCGATTGCATTCTGGAGTATTCAATGGAATTGCAATTTTCAGGTCCACATGATAATGAAAATGATTAAATAATTTGAAAATTCAAGTAACAATTTCTCTGAATTTTTAATCCACGAAATATTCAATTGGATGTCCAGTTAAACTTCCACAAAGAATTTAAAAATTCTAGATGTCATTGAAGTATGAGTGATAATCTAACTTGAAAAAACCCAATTATTCTAAATTTCCAACCTGAATGAGAGATTTTATGAACGATTTGATTTTAAATTGAATTTAACTTCACAACATTGAGAATTCAAGTGCAACTATTACTCAATTTTCAAAAAAATTCTAACAGTGTATTAGATTCGAATTTGAAAGTCTCAAACATGAATGATTGCTCTGCTTTTGATAACAACCGAATGTTTCGCTCAAGAGGCGGATGATTCACAGGAGACATCGCCTTTTCAGGATGAAATAATCTGATATGGAGGAAAATTTATGAAGAAATATTGTGTCCCTAGACGATTGCTATTATATAATTATTATTTTTTATTCAAGCATTAATTTCTCGTCTGTGATGATAGAATAGCCGAAACAAAAAACTACTAACGGTATTCCAAAATGCATTTATTCATGATCTATTGCGAATAAACTAAAAATGATGCTTAACTTTATTCTTTGGAGTGTAACGAGCATTTCAAAAGAAGCTGAAATCGTATGAAAACTACGGTGCAAGGAGCATCTTGAAGGTAAAAACGGGAAAAAATGAAGTTGTTCGTGGTTACACGGGTCCGCGATTTTCCTTAGTTATTCGCAATTTCCGTCATATATCTCACACTGTTCAATGGGTCCCAAGGCCCAGTAAAGACTTTCAAAGTTCACCGACATATCCCCTTAAAAAATTACAAATTTCACTTTTTTCCAGGATTTCAAAATCGAAAACAGATATTTGTGATGAAGACTACAAACTTTCTTTCTTTGCAAAGGGAATTGCATCTTTAGTAATCACGTCATCTATAATATACTTCATTCCCGAATTGCAACTCTCAGAATTTATCCTCGCATTTGAATAACTGAAGGAAATTCTGTAGTCTGTATCTTCCTCCCCTTCCTCCGCCCCTAAGAAACCGGAGAAAAAATCATGAGGAATCTTCATAACAGGGAAAAGAACCTCCGTTATCAGATTTTGAAGAAGTAAAAAAAAACCCTGTGACCAAGAAAATCCAACTTTCCTCCCTTTGTGGACCGTAGGATATTGTAAAGTAAAGAAGAAAACAGGAGAAGCTGAAGGAAATTATTCCGTCGTGGGCTTTTGGAATGTCTTTTCACGAAACGACCCGCATTTCTCGGAATTACAAGGTCCACTCAGGCGAGTCTAACGAGAAGATGAGACGAAAGAGAAATAGCGCCGTTTTCAACGTCTCTCTCCTGCTCTCGTCTTGACGTCTCCCTGGGTCTATAAAGGGCGTTGAATCCTCATACATTCCCCAGGAAGACGTCTCCTTTATATAAAAACTATCGGGAATAGAAATATCGCGTCTCACTCGTTCAAATTTCGTCCTTTCTAATTTTTTTTCTACCCCTTCCCTTTTTTCCTCTTCATTCACCGGATATTCAAAATTGCCAGAGTGCCGCCTCGTGAATAAAAGAATAGGAAACGAACTGTAAACGCTGATCGTCACACTCAGTCTACTTTGTATTTTTACGTCTCATTTTACTCAGTGTCCCTTCGTACCTTCACCCTTACCCCTCGTCACATCGGGAGGTTATTTGATTATCGCCACCCGCTACGACCGTGAAATCGTCGCACGGAAATTGAACCGATTTCCGATATCGATCAAATCCGGCTGGAAGGGGAAGATTTGAATAATCGGAACGATCAGCAGAAAATTCATGCTCTTTCTCATCAATAATATTTTCGTGAATGTATTAGTGTAATTCAGTGGAAATATTTATTGGATGACAAAATGGTCATTATTCGGTGCAGAATCTTGGAATCGGAAGGCGTAGGAGGAATTATCTTGATCCTGTGGAAAAGAAAACATATACCAGATAACCGTAAGAGAAAAAAATTGAATGCGTTGGGTTATTATTCGATGCAGGTGCAATCTCTGGAGTTGAGACCCATGGGCCTACTTTTCGGATAATTTTTATCAATAGATAAAAATAGGTAAAAGTATTGAGAACCCTTTTTTGGTGCATGGTTCACAAGATTCTTTGTAAGAAAGCTTTCGACATTTCCTGTCTAAATCAGTTGATTTGGGAGGAATTCGCGTTTTCAGGTCCATGCGATAATGAACATTATCGTATTTCAGGCCGCTATTGATCTGAATTCTCAATCTATTCAATATTCAATTCGATGTTACGTCCAAATTTCATAAACACTGTATTTTCTTGAATTTTCAGGATGAATCAAAAGCTTCATGAATGAGTTAATCTTAAATCGATTTCAAGATTACCATATCGAAATTCGTATGTAGTTGTCATGTGATTTTCTGAGGAAAAACTCAATGGACACTTTTCATAGTTAACAAAACAGTATAGAAAAATCTTGGAATCTCCTCCGGATGGGCAAAAGAACATTACGATAATATTATCCCAACTGATTAATCCTTCCTCATTGTTGTTCAGTGGCTGTATTTTTTTCGAGAATCTTGTCCAAATTTCACTCTGAAAAAAAGAATTCCGGACCTATTTAAAATTCAATTATTCATTCACGGCGAAAGAAGTGAATTCCCTTTGTTCAGAGAAAAAAGCTTCTAGCTTTCAGTGAAAAAGTTATGAATTTCAGAACTCCGTCGTGCTGGAATCTAGCGAGAAGTTAAATTTTCATTCATTTTGAGAAAATTTTCCTAACAATCGGGGAAAAATTTCCAATTTTCTGCAATTTTTTCTCAAATCTAGTATAATTTAGTAACAAAGCGGTAATATGGTTCAAGTCGATTTACGCCACAGCTCAATTTTTGAGAAATATCTCCGAATCGAAGGGAGATAACGAAATATTCGTAATGACCTTTTTTATAAAGTGAATTCAGGAGAGACAAAAAATGTTGCTACCTCCTTTAGATTTCGATATGTTCATTGAAAACTAGTCAATAGTTAAAATCGACTTGAACCGTTTTACCGCTGCGCTACTGATCTGTCCTTAAAATTTTCTCTCATTTTGGAGAAAACTTTATTCTGGATTTCAGAACTTTCGGTTTTTTACAATAAGACTCTTTGGATTCTTGAATCAAGAATATGCGGGTTCTCAAATTAAGAATATGCTCGTTCTAGAATTGATGATTTTTCCTGAAATTCATAAGTAAATGTTCTAAAATTAATTTACTTATGTATATCATCTTGACACCTTGACTCAATTGGTTTTATTATTCCAGAATTTCACCCCTTTCAGATGTTTTCAATTTAAGAACCCAACGCTTCTTGATTAAACGAAATTTTACTTGAAATAATTAGGTTTTTGACACTATGGCCACGTCCACCTCGTGCCGAAAGTACCGTTTCGTTTACTCGTAAACGAAAACGAAAAGAAAAGTCTTTTCGTTTACTTGTAAACGAAAAAGGCAGAGTTTGGCCACTCGCTAAACGTAACAGCACTATTAAAAAATATTGTTCGACACATGTGAGACGGGAATTTTCAGCTCGTGTGATTGGCAGCCCTCGGTTTCGCCTCGGGCCGCCACACACTCATGCAAATTCCATCTCACTCGTATCGAAAGTATACTATTTTGGTACTGCATTTCAGGGCTTTTTCTTCTGAAATTAATCAGTTTTTCAATCTCCGTACAATACCTCCTAGAACCATGAGTGTCTTCAAATCAGTTACTTGGTCCTGGAAACTACACGGAAAGAAATGTTATCGTGATAAAAATAAAAATTTCCGTGCCAGAAGAGTAAAAATTACGGTACCGATAGGGTAAAATTTACCAACCGTTCTAGAATTTTCGTTGTTATCTACATAAGAATTATTGGACTAGAAGGGTAAAATTTATTATGTGTCAGGATAAACTTTCTTCAACGTAGAATTAAATTTGATCATCATACATTAATTTTTACCAAATTTCAGGATAGAAATGAGGAAACGATCACTTATTATACACTTTTAACGGTAGGATAATTTTTATCAAAAATTTTTCTCCGTGTAGCAACTTTTTCGCCTTGTGAAAAAAACTGTCCAGTCTTAGATCAGTAACGCAATAGTCTCCGATCGTAGCTCCCAAGATGGCTCCCTGATCCTCTTCCATATGCCCAAATAATATTACGACAATATTTTTTCAACTGATTAGCCTTTCCCTATTGTCGTCCAGTGTCTGCAAACTTTTGAAGAATCTTGTCTAGACTTCTGTCTGACCTATTCCCTCCCTCTTTCCCCTCACCGCGTCGTTCGCCACGTGATTAAGTAGAGGGCTCCATAGCCGATTCCCACTCAATTCCCTCGAGAAAGATACATACACGCTAGTGTCTTGTAGCGTGTAACCAGGTCGACCACGCTCACCTACTATACCTAAAACCGAGCAATCCTAGGAGGATACGAAACGATGAGATATACACTACAGAACAGAAGACCGTCCACCTTCGCCCCAGGAATCCGCATACCTCCCCGATGAGTTCACTGTGAAGTTGAGTTTGAAGAGAATGAGATAAAGGTGAATAGTGGGGCGTGGGGCAACGGGAGGAGCTGTTTGAATGGCGGGTGAGAGAGACAGTGAATAAAGTTGAACTACGCACGCGTTGCAGAATCGACGTCTTTGCCGCAACTTCGGCACTACCCGACTTTATCGACCGAGTTTTTTTTTGTAATGAAAAATTTCATTTACTTGAGAATTTTCGGAGGACAAGTGGACCCTGCAGTACGAACTAAATTGAACTAGTGTGGACCTCCGTGGGGATGAGAAACTTGTTTAGTTGGCATTTCGGTTTATAGAAAGTTGGTTGGTAGAAAATTACTCGCTAAATTGCAAGCAATGGGCTTGAAATTTTCAGCAACGGCTAGTATATATGAAATCTTCATTGATGTTGTTATTGATGAATCAGTTAACCCTAGATTGGTCGCCCTATGAGGGAAACCCCGCCGCGCCTCGTTTTTTTTTTAAATTACAATTGACTTGCTAACCGAAAAAATTCGAAAAAATTTGACTTCGTGAATTGAAGTGTCTAAAAAATTATAGTAATTATTAGAACAAAATATTTGCCAAAATTCCTAAAGAAAACAAATTACTTCAGGCAGATGAATTATTTTTTTCCATGTTAAATGAAATTGCTCCTGACGCAACGTTGCCGGAAACTCGCTAAACGCGCCCGAGCAGTGTAGAGTGAATTCGGCAATGCTAGATCCTAAATAACGGCGGCGAATCCCCGCGGAGGTGACCAATCGTAGGATCGCGTTTGGTGACCGGACTAGGGTTGATTTCGGAAATACTCAAAGAAAATTCCAATTCCAGGCACACATAAAAATGAATATTATTTGACAATGAGAATTCTACCCATTACAATGAGAGAAAAACAAACACGTTCTCAAGCAAGTCTCGTTTGGGCCATCAAAATCGCTAGTTGAAAATTGCCAAAAAAAAGAAGTTGTCTGGTTCGAATTTGAAAGTCTCAAACATGAATAATTGCTCTGCTTTCGACGGCAATGAAATATTTGGCTCAAGAGGCGAATAATTCACCCGAGACTGTGCCTTTTCAGGACCAAAATATCTCAATAGAGGAAAACTTATCAAGAAATATTTTGTCCCTAAGTTACAAGATTGCTATCACATTATTATTGTTTCATTTACGGGTTTATTTCTTGTCTGTGATTGTTAGACAGCCGAAATGAAAAACTACTAGCCCTTGTTGTGCATAAAACGAACATTTTTCGGGAGCAAAATACGTATGGGAGTATCGAATAACAAAGAAGTAGTCATTCGGGAAACGTAGACGCTGGAAATGACATTTTTTGCGCCTACATCGAATTCAAGTTTTTTTTTAACTTCTATGTTATCGATTTTTGATCCACTTATTTACATCACAGTTGCTTAAAAAATCTGAAAAACAATTGCAGCCGGCTGTATCTTCGATACAGCTGTAATTGTACGTGGATACGTCCATGGTCTTTCCTTCTTTCTCGAATTTCCTAGAAACTCCTTGTATTCCCTCGAAATTTCTAGAAACTGATTGAATTTTTCCGAAATTTCAAGAAACTTCCCGAATCACCTCGAAATGTCTAGAAGTTTCTAGAATCCCGATAGATGGCGCTGCACATAAGAACCGTTTTTTAAAATGACCCCCATATTGAAACCATAGACGTATTCCATGTCAAAAATCACAGAGAGTACTTTTGATGAGTGTTAAACCCCTGATTTTTTTCAGATTTTTTGAACACCTTCAAAAAAATAGGTAGTAGCTGAATTGAGGAAGAATTCATCAAATACCCTTTGAAGTAGGTTTACATAAAAATGTCTTGAAACCATTTTTGAAGGAAATTTTGAGGATGAAAAAACTATTCTTTGGATTTTTACGATGAAACTGGTTTCAGAGAGATATTTGTGAAATCATTTGCATGTGATTTCATTCAGCTTTATTTGCAATCATTTCCTATGAATTTTAATCTGGACAAATCGAAAGCTCCCAAAAATAAAACTCTCCCTTTGAATTTCTCCCTGAACCTTTTAGCTTCAGTAATATTCTATTCAATGCATTCTGTAAAATCACAACCATATCACATACTAACAAATTCATTCCAACATTTATCAATTCTCCACCAAAGAAAGATCACACTTTCTCGATTCCCCATAAATTCTCTCGCCTCCTCATCTGCATTCATCATCCCGCCTAATGCTACTTTTTGCATAAACCGAGCATATTTCACCCAAATTTCTATTCATCATCCCCCCCAAAAAACTATAATAAACCTCGTGAGGCAGGAATGAGAGTATCATCAGCACAGAAACTCCTCGGGAGACCTCCACCTAATACAGCCTCCACACTAACCGAATAAAAAGAAACGAGACAACAGGATCTTGCGAATGGGGAGAGCCAGAATGGAATGAGAGAAGGTGAATTATGATGGCTGTCATCTACACCATAGACGGATAGAGGCAACCAATCCACATCCCAGTCATACGGTTCTCTCTTGTCACCGGACGTGACTTCATTGTCCGATACGTACCTCCTTCTGCCACTTGGGGGTATAAGGTTTTGAGGATTGAGCACAATGCAAGAGGTTGGAACTTCTTTTCAAATGATCAAGAGAGGCACCAGGACAATTCATCATTCAGGGTGATAACGTCATTACACATTGGGGACAAAAACAAAATAGAGAAGCAAAAAAAATGCAGAAAAATTGTGAGGGCTTTAGAGAGAGGAAAATATGGGAAACAAAGAAGAGCCTTTTTTTCTCCATACAGGTGACACGTGCGCGAGTATGGACGAAGGGTATAGCGAGAATGTATGACGAATTTCAATAGCTGGTGACAATTTTTTTATTGATTGATCGATTACAGTGTGGAAGGTATAATTAAAGATTCATCTCGGCGAAGAGATGTTTTCCTTTGAAAAAAAAGCATGGGCAATATCTCGGAGCGAAAAGAGAACTCGAACGCGGATGTCTTGAACGAATAGAAAAAGTGAGGCGGTTTTCATGAGTACAGTCATCTTGCGTCGAATTTTCATGAAGCCCGCCTAACAAACAAAACAGAAGTGAATAGCATTCTATGAAACATGAATAAACGAATCAGAATTGTCCAAATCATTTAGGTCAGAGGACAATAAAATAATTAGACTTTGTCGCATAATTCTATTCTCCTCTGATCTAAATATTGGGGAAAAATTACACTCTTAGAAATTTTTTTTGAAATTTCATGGAAGATATTATAGTAAATCTTATGAGAGTGAATTTTTCTGAATTTTCACACAATACACGGAGAAAAAAAAATCCAGAAAAATGACTGTGCCAGCATGGTAAAATGGGTTCGTTTGGACGGACCCAGAAAAATTACCGTGCCATACTACCGGAAAATTTTCTGTGGAGTACAAGAATTTTTCACTGTAAATCCGAGAAAAATTCCTGTACCGCACGGTAGAAATTCCTGTGCTGGTACCGTCCAAATGAACCTATTTTACCGTGCTACCACAGAAATTTTTCTGGAATTTCTTTCTCCGTGTAATTGAACTGGAAAATCAAGTATTTAAAAATCAATGGAATATTTGATTTTCCAATGGCAAGATTTCCTAAAATTTCAGTGGAACTTGGACACGATAAAACTTTCAGGAATTTGACACGGAAAATTCAGACAAAAATTTTTAGCAGTGTATTTCGATACGAGTGAGACGGAACTTCCAAGAGTGTGAAGTTACCAGCCCGAGGTGAAGTCGAGGGCTGCCAATCACACGAACTGAAAATTCCCGTCTCACATCTATCGAACAATATTTTTTGACAGTGATGTTACGTTCAACGAGTGGCCGAACTGTGTCTTTTTCGTTTACAAGTAAACGAAAAGACTTTTTGTTTATTTTTCATTTATGAGTAAACGAAAAGGCACTATTGGGTACGAGGTGAACGTAGCAACATGATCAAAAAATATTTCATGTCATTGGGCCCTAAAACCGCGGTCTACCTAGTGATGCTGCGAGACATTTCATGAGACATCACAAGACAAAATTTTGGAGAGATGACCTCGGTCTCCATGAACATGGAAATTTTAGCTCTCGTCGCAGTCTTGAAATACACAGTATCGATTTCTCTCGTGATGACTCCGAGTCAATTTATCTCATCTCGGTTTCAGGTTTTTCACGTTTTTTATATGTAAAAAACCGATACGAGACAAACCGAGATTTTACATTAAAAATCATGAAAAACTTGAGACCGAAATGGGATAAATTAACTCGGAGAGGAGTCACGCAAGGATCTTCATTAAATATAGTCAATAATGAGTGACGCTGAAAAAAAATAGTCAGAGATTTCTTCGGTGAGCAGTTTAATAACCTTAAATGACAATCAGTCTGAGTTGTCTCGTAAATCACTCGTTGAAAAGATGAATATCATTGCTGAAAATGGAAAAATTTATAGAAAAAGCGTCATTAAGCTCGTCATTTAAATCTTTATAAATATAAAAAATCCGGCATCCCATCATTACGCCTCTCAGTGAGTTCTGAGGTCACTGACCTCTCAGTTTAAGTTGAAAACCGAGTAAAGGATGTACAGAGGCTTCAGTGGACATTCGCGCGGCTGCTGCGTAAAGGGCTTTTGGCATATGTACGTAACGAAGGCTGCAAAACGGAAACCATGTTTTATGAAGAATAAATGCACATGTGTAGGGGTTGGTCTGTGTGGGCGTGTGTGCGGTGACCAGCTCAAAGGATCACCGGGGCTTGCAACACACGTCATACGCCTCCCTGAATGTCCATTCGGGCTCAATCTCCGGGGGCAAAGAGTGATTTTGCCGATTGAAAAAACTCGAGGGAAGGAGCTGAGACTTGTGGAGAGAATTTTTCTCTTGGGGTTAACCTTTGATAAATGTAAACAAGAACAAGAGACGTCAGTTTTCAGTCGGGGGTGTTGTGGGGTGAAGGTTAAAAATGTCTGGTTCTGTCACAGGGGGAAAAGTTTTAGTTTTTAGGGACATGTCTGTAATTTATAGGAATTGATATTTACACGGAGAAAAAAGTTGAAAAATTATCCAGAAAATCTCGGCAAATTTTACGATGGAAAAGGTAATCTTGGAGCGTAATGTCTCTATATTATAAAAATCCAAATTGACTTCTGGTGATAACAATTTGGTACTCGAAAGTAAGACTCCGAGATTAGGGGTCATGAGGGTCAGAATAAGGGTCACAAGGGTCATGAAGGCCAGAATAAGGGCCGCAAGGGTTAGAAAAGTTAAGGATTCAAAATGAAGATTCGAAAAAAAAGGTGAAGGATTCAAATGAGGGTCACAAAGGGTTATATTAAAGATCACAAAGGTCAGATTGAGGGTCCAAATAAGGGTCATGGGGGTCAGAAACTGAGAGTCACCAGAGTCTCAATATCTTTCTATATTGTAATAATCAAAATCGACTTTTGGTGATAAAAATTTGGTGCTCGAAATTAAGACTCTAAAATGAAGGGTCAAAATATGGGTCACGAGGGGTATAATCAGGGTCACAAGGGTCAGAATGAGGATTATGGGGGTTGGCGAGCGAAGCGAACAGGGGGCGTAGCCCCCTAGTTTTTCAATAAAAAATACTTTGACACTAGGCCCAATAAACCGCGATTCTAAGGGGAGAAAAATTCACCATTGGTCTCGCAGTTCTTTCTGAATTTGGCTCCACGATTACTTGATTTGTTTGCTAAATTTTTTCTCAATTTTTTTCTCTCTGTAATTTTCAGAAACGCATCCCTAATTCCCAGGCATTTCTATCCTTTATTGTGAGAATCAACCACTGAAATTCAGGGACAAAATGACTTCATGTTAAGATTTCACTAGCGAAGCTGTAAAACGGTTCAACTTGATTTTGACTATTGGTCAGTTTTCAGCGAATATCTCGAAATCTAAGGCAAATTGCGACATTAGTGTTATAACCTTTTTTGTACAGCAAATTGAGAGCTACGAAAATGGAAATTATGAAAATTTCGCCATCTCCATTAGATTCCGAGATATTCCTCAGAAACTCCGCTGAGAACCAAGTCGACTTGAACCGTTTTACCGCTTCGCTACTGATTTCTCTCTCGTTAAATTTTAGAATATCGCAGAACGCTAAAAACTAAAACTGTTCCTTATCTGTGCATGCTCTTCTAATTTTCTCAGCGGAGAATCGGACATAAAAATCGCAAGTAATTGATGATAATCTTTCGTTTCTTTCTTGTTTCAGGTGAGTGATCATATCGATTGCATCATTAAGCAGGGGAGTAGGTATAACCTGATGGTAGGGCGCGATGGGCATGAGAGAGATATAATTACAACTTGGGGGCACCATAAAGTAAGCATCGTAATTCTTATCTCCCATCCATTGTTCACCGAGTGCGTAAGTTCACCCACTGGTGCGTGTGTCATAACCTATCGAACGTTTGCTTCCGTTTTAGTGTTTATGTTAAAAATACAGATCAAAACTGACTCGCTCGTGCAAGTCCCGAACATGTTCGATCTTAGGTGGATATGCACCAGAAAATGAAGAGTGGCAACAATTCTGGAGCAGTACTAGAAAAATATTGGGTTGGGGAAAAAGTAATTTCGCTTCTTCCTAATAGATGGCAATAAAGTTGTATATCTCTAGTAATGCTTATTCAATGAAGCCATACTATAGCATGTTTAGAAGTTTACAGTCTATAGAACATCCTAGAGTACAAAGTAGCGTCATTCGTTTACTCATTCAAAAATTATTGCGCTTTGACAATGGAGATTCCAGAAGGCCACTTTCGTCACATTTTGCTTTTTTACTCCCGAAAAGGAAAAACTGCAGCGCAGGTTCATCGAAAATTGTGTAGTGTTTATGGTGATGAGTGCTTAAGTGAACGCCAGTGTCAGAATTGATTTGCTCGAATTTCGTTCCGGAAACTTCGATCTTAAAGATGAACCTCGCCCTGGTCGGCCAACCGTTGAAAAAGTCGGTGAAATTGTTAATGAAATCGAGGTAGACCGACATATTTCATCTCGCGACATTGCTACGAAACTAAACGTCGACCATAAAACAGTTTTGAACCATTTACATAAGACTGGATACCAAAAGAAGCTCAATACTTGGGTTCCACATGAATTAACGTCGAAAAATGTAATGGACCGAGTTTCCATTTGTGAATCGCTGCTGAAACGAAACGAAATCGAGCCATTTTTGAAACAAATGATTACGGGCGATGAAAAGTGGATCAAGCACGACAATAATATGCGAAACAAATCCTGGTTAAAGCCCGGAGAAGCTTCACAAACAGTTGCGAAGCCCGTATTGACGCCAAGGAAGGTGATGCTGAGTGTTTGGTGGGATTGGAAGGGTATTGTTCATCATGAGCTGCTCGAACCTGGCCAAACCATTAATTCGACTGTCTACTGTCAACAACCAATGCGACTGAAGCAGGCGATAGAAAAAAAACGGCCAGAATTGATCAATAGGAACGGCGTCGTCTTCCATCACGACAATGCTAGACCGCACATATCTTTAGTGACTTGTCAAAAACTGAGAGAGTTTGGCTGGGAAGTTTTGATGCATCCACCGTATAGCCCTGATCATGCCCCGTCGGACTATCATTTGTTCCGGTCTCTGCAAAACTCTCTTAATGGTGTAAAGCTGGGTTCAAAAGAGGCTTGTGAAAATCACTTGGTTCAGTTTTTCGCCCAAAAACCTCAGAAGTTCTACAGTTACGGAATTATGGTTTTACCAGAAAAGATGCAAAAGGTCATCGATCAGAACGGCATATATATCATTGATTAGTGTTTAAAATTTATATTAACAAATTCACTTTGAAAAACATGAAAAAAACCGAAATCACTTTTTCCCCAACCCAATATTTCTACGGTACGATAAGATGGCATTTGTTTGCGATCTCTGGAATCAACGACAAAATTAATAGATCCAGCAATTTTCTGGTTCTAACGCTAGAGTTTTTCTTGCTCTATTTAGAAAATTGATGAACTTGTAACAAAATTTGTGGTGTCTATCTAAAATTGTCCCTTTACATTTTTTCTCCGTGTAATGTTTGACAATCATAGAAATACTTTCAAAATTCAATTTTTACTCATTTCGACATTTTTGTTTTTCTTGAAAAAATTGAGATAATATGATGATTCAAATTCAGCATTGATCAATGAAAATGAGCATGGGATGGACGTTTCGGAGAAAAAAAATCATCTTGGATAGTTTTTGACTTTGTCATCAATACTAACATTTGGACTCATTCTTCGATGTTATCCAAAGTCACAAAAAAAATTGAAACCCTTCCCGCCAACCGGTCCGTATGAGAGTTAGAAAAAATTTGAATTTTTTTTTATGCCTTTGAGTGACATCAACGATTTAGCCAAAATGTGAGTATTGATCACGAATTCAAAAACTACCGATGATTATTTTTGTTCTCCAGAGCTTACGCCCATCCCATTTTCCTTTTCATCGATAAACGTTGAATTTGAATCATCATATTACTTCAATTTTTATAAAGAAAAACAAAAAGTCGAAATGCGTAAAAATGGAATTTTTAACCTTGATAGTAGTTTGATAGACCTTGATAGTAGTTTGTCGTTTCGGCTATTCAATAATCACAGACAAAAATGAATTCTTAAATGAAATAATAATAATGTTATGACAGCAATTTTATAACTGAGGGACAAAATATTTCTGAAAAGGCATCGTCTTGTATGAATGATCCGCCTCTTGAGCTAAATATTTGGTTATTGTTGAAAGCACAGCAATTATTCATGTTTGAGACTTTCAAATTTGAATCAAACAATTATTATTTTTTCGTAATTTACAACTACCGATTTTTTGACCCAAACAAGACTTATGTGAGAACTTGTTCGTTTTTCTCTCAACGTATGCGGGGGCCGTGGGTAAAAATATAGGCAAGAGGGTTATCGTGAAGTATATATGAGCAGATACGCCAAGTGCGAAACCCAAAAAAGTCGATGACGGGGATTTTTTTGCCGATTTTTTTCTGAAAATTTGGGCATCAGACGAACCTTTTGAAAGAAAAAAAAGTTGAAAATATTAATAATTACGGGAGTTATTCAATAAAAAATTGTTTTTTCAGATCATCATCAATATTTGAGGCCTCATTAGAGCTATTAAATTTATTTTCAGCACACTTAAAGAACATGAAAAAAACTTCAAAATGAGATGTCATTTGCTACATTCGCTTTAGATTTTCGGGATTTATGTGGTAAAACGTTTTTTTTTTTCAATCGCAATTTTCTAAAAAACATAATTTTTTTTTAATCTGAAATTTTTACCAAAAATTGTCGATAAAATGATGAACATTTTGGCGTAAATTTCAGTCCGTCTTTCGCAATGGTTTGGTAGATATAAAATTTTCAAATATACAAACATCCAATTATCTCACGAATGAGCGGATTTTTTATTGAAAATGGGTAACTAGAAAAACATGATATATTACACAGATGAGTTAATACAAGAATGAAGGAAATTTTCCCAACATTTATCTTCATAAACATGATCATGGTGTCGATGGTGAATGGCACTTCTATATATCATATCACGGGAAAGGCCCTTGTAACGGAATAGGTGGAACGTTTAAATGTACAGCCAAGCGAGCTAGTTTCTAACGGCTTCTGACAGACAAAATAAGAAATGTGCAGGAACTCCACGATTGGGCGCGAAAAAATCTTTTGAATATCACTACAATTAATATGACAAAAGATGAGATTTTTGGAATGTAGAAAAAATGAAATTTACGACTTGCAAACGTTAAAGGCATCTTAGGGATTCGCGACTATCACTGCTATATACTGACTTCAACTGGTAGTATGATGGTCAAACCTTTCTCATCTTTAGATCAGCATAAAACGTTCAAATTGGCCGACGATTTACTATCACTCGAGTCAGTTCAATCTAAAGTAATTATTATTTATCAAGACAAATGGTGGGTTTTATTTTGGACAAGAATTTTGATTGCAACAAATTGTCTGCGTCTTCATTGGAACCTTGTGGCACTTCGATATCATATAAAGATCCAACGGTGCCAAAATTTGTGACTATACCATTTGCACAAATTTTTTGTTATACACGGGATCTTATGGGATTTATGTTCAAATCGATAATTCGCCCACTACAAGACTCTAAAAATAGGAAGTAATATGGAAAATTATACTAAATCGAATGCCCCGCAAAAAATCTGGAGTACCGTAGCAAAAAGAGGGAATATTTGAAAGATTCCATCTTATACAACCGCATGTTAGCGCCTGCATTTGGTGTGTTTTGTCAATTTCATTGCTAAATAATGAACGCCGGTTGGTGGATTGAAATTTATATGAAAATAAAGGGGATAACTGAATCTCCCAGGTGAAAAAAAATCAAACTTTTCTTGAATGCTTGTGATTTTGACTAAACATCCTTAATAATTATTTCCAATAGTGAATGACTATGATTTCAGTCTATTCGTATATCTTCTCTCATGAATCTCTAAAAATCCCGACGAGGAGAGATGGTGGGAGCAATTTTTTCCCTGGATTCTTTCCTCTAAAGCCTAAAACTTTCCATTTATTGATATTCAATTAAAAAATGCGCTCATTCGTGAGATAATTCGATGATTAACAGCGATTTTTCATCACTTTTATTAATTTGCTTATTTAAAATTTTTATATCTGTCAAACTATTCCGAAAGACTAACTGAAATTTACGCCTAAATGTTCATCATTTTATCGACTATTTTTGGTAAAAATTTCAGATTAAAAAAAAAATAGGTTTTTGAGAAAATCGCGATTGAACAAAAAACACCTTTTGCTGCATAAATCCCGAAAATCTAAAGCGAATGTAGCGAATGACGTCTCATTTTGAAGATTTTTTCATGTTCTTTAAGTGTGCTGAAAAGAAATTTAATAGCTCTAATGAGGCCTCAAATATTGATGATGATCTGAAAAGAAAATTTTTCATTGAAAAAAACCGGAAATTTTCAAAAAATCATAACTCCCGCAATTATTAACATTTTCAACTTTTTTTCTTTCAAAATGTTCGTCTGATGCCCAACTTTTCAGAAAAAAATCGGCGAAAAAATCGTCGACATTGACTTTTATGGGTTTCGCATTTGGCGTGAACCTGCTCACATCTAGGAGCTTTACCAAGAATGAATCACACCAAAAATTTTCAAAAATTAAATATTAAAATTTATGTGTTCATGTCCATGGGTCTTCTCCACTGCAAACTACTCTACTGAAATTCAAAGTGTTATCACATCAATATTATCGTTTATATGAACGATAATATCGACAGTCAAACTGTTTCCTTCTGAATAGTATTTAATATCGCCCTCATGAAAATTACTACTAAACTTTTCATGAAATTCCATTTTTTTTCCAACAGCGTTAGCAACGGTTATTATAATTTCCACTTATCTTTCTTTATGTGAATGGCCATCTCACCGTTACTCATATAAAACGCCTCACTTATGATAATTTGTGATTCACAAAATACGAAATGATCACATGATACCTTCATCCGGCGATTTTTAGTGTTTATCCTCCTCCGCCAGCAAAATCCATCGTTTTATTCAACCCCAAATGGAAAATCTCCCCAGCTGTTCAACCGCCGCATCTGACCCTCACTATTTGCCAGGATATTCCTAAAAACTCTTTAATTACCTTCCTCACCCGCTGAATAAACCCACCGTCATCACTATGGCAAGAGAACCCTGCTGAAAAGCCCAAAATTTGAGTGACACGGATTAAAATTGGAGGAATGAGAGAGACACCAACGTTTAAAGGGTAATTACCTCATCTGTATTTTGATGAAAACACGGGAGTGAAGAAAGGAAGTCCGTGCCTAGCATTCGACCAGGCACGAACCAGCACCTATATTATTAACTTTGAATATTACTTCTCCAGAAGTTCTGAAACATAATAGAAAAAAATGTTTGATTAAATGAAAGGGAATCTTCCATTCCCTTGTTCTCCTTTACAGCAAGAAATTTGCCAAGTTCGTGGAATTAGCGATTTCAATTACTTTTTATT
The DNA here is from genome assembly GCF_001412515.2 of Diachasma alloeum. Lineage (NCBI taxonomy): Eukaryota > Metazoa > Arthropoda > Insecta > Hymenoptera > Braconidae > Diachasma > Diachasma alloeum. The sequence goes on along the minus strand of NW_021680804.1, from coordinate 325,559 downwards.
AATTGCAGGATTATCTTGATAATCGGTACTTAAGACCGGATATTACGATACCTGTTTCTGCGAGAAAAAAAAGATCTCTTCACATTTTTTTCCAAGTTCACTAGTTTCTCAAGATATTTGTGAAATTTTTTATCTGACATTCAATCAGACGTAAATAAATTAAAAAAATAACTATTTTGTCATTCATGCCCGTTAAGTGGCGTTTTCGTGGTGTGTTTCAGAACCCGTAAGTGGAATTTACCAGGCCATGGGCCGGTAAGTAAAAACTAGCCCCGATTTCACGATTTAACGGGCCATGGCCTGNCCACTTACGGGCCTTGTGACACAAATAACTATTTTACGAAAGAGAAAAAACACCTCAAAACTTCATGCGCTAGCAGCCGAGACCTTTCAGATTCAGTTTCTAACCAAAAGTAAAATAGATAAGAAAAAAAATTGGAAAATTATGATAATCGAAATAATTTATTATGTTACTCTCGAATTCAAGGGTCGTGAGAGCCAGGCCATGGTGAATAATTGACGTCCCAGTAACTGACAAGTTTTCTGGCAATAAATTTCTAGTGGTCTGGTTCCATTGATTTTTAACTTTCCGACCCGAAGGGAGGAAGTTATTGTAATGGCACCGAAAATCAAATGTGGAATTCCCATGATTTCTCCATATTTCTCAGCCTCTAGAATCATCCTGATATGTTTTTGAAGACATTTCTGTATGTGTATGTGTGTGTATGTATGTACGTATCTGCCCAAAATTTTGTCCACCGATATGTTCTGAACAAATGAAGCGATTCAAGAATTTTTTTTTAATCGATGCGTGTTAATGTGACTTAAAACTAATTAAAATTAGATAAATTCGACCCGTCTCAATTGTCATTGTGAAATTTTTAGTACGATTGATATATCTACATGTAATTCGATTCCGCAGTGTTGAAAATTTTTGTCTGAAATTTCCGGTACACTTATTGGAAATTTTGATCGAAATTAATTACCACTGAAATGTCAAGTAATTTCGTCATTGAAAATTCAAAATTTCGTGAAAAAATCTGCGAGAACTGTAAATTTCAGTTCCATTTTTCTCTGAAAATAAATAGAAACCCAGAAAATTACGATAAATATATTCTAGAATTTTCAGGGCAGTGACACTGTATGCGATTTATTAGGAGGAAAAAAATCATGAAACTTCAGATTTCACTGCAAATTCAATGTAATTTGGTACTGAATATTCGTATTAGATTGGAAATTCAAATAAATTAAGAAATTCTCGTCTTTATGCTGCTTAAAATTCTGGAATTTCCCTGAATTTTCCGTGAAACATGAAATTTCATGATTTTTTTTTTCCCTAAATCGCATTTAGTGTCACTGTCTTGGAAATTAGTAGTTAACTTTCCATGAAATTTCATTTTCTTTCTGTCTCAGCCGTTTTCTCGTTATCCGGATGGAAATTTCAAAATTTGTGTTTTTTCTTTGTAATAAACAGAAAAATGGAAATTGGTCAGGAAGTTATTGGTTCAACTCGTAATGGGTCACACCCACTTCAATCCATCCACACTGTGAGCCCGCAAATTGAGCGACCAACAACACAGTCGAATTTTTTAACAATTATTTTCTCTCAAGTCGAACAATGGAAAAATTTGAATTACGTCGGAATAATTTGCCTTCCACTCTAGGTAAATGAATTCTGGGGGATACGCTCTGTACAGTCGAGCACTAAAGTTCGTGAACAGCCTGAACTTGCATTGTATGTATTCGGTTTACCAACTTTAGTGCTCGACTGTACACCCTTCGTCACAATTCATACGAAAAATGAAAAAATGAATAAGAAGATCCGTTAAAAAGGATGAAAATCAAAGCAATTCAGATATGGTGCTTTTAAATTCGAGGGTCAGAACCTTCATTATTAACCGGGCCATGGTTAATGATGAAGGTCCCAGTAACTGTCCTTGTTTTGACCAGTCGTGGATCTTCACAAGTCAATTGGAAAACTTTCTCATCATCTGTTTTTTGGTATTTTATCTCCCAAATTGAGGGTAATAATACAAAAATCCCGATGACTCTGGCATGATTTATTTTCTATTGCCAATAAATTCATCCCGGCTTCAATATTAGAGTTGTGAAAATGGCCGTCAGTTTTTCTTGTCATATGACAAATTTACGACCGTCATATGACAGTAATGTGACTCACAATTTGAGTAGAATCACTTATTTCCGCTATTTAAATGAGATGTGACGGTCACATAGAATCTATATCACAAAATTAAGAAGCCATCATGAAGTATCAGATTATGCGACGTTTTTACAGCTATTTAGATGAAATATGACGATTACATGAGATTTATGTCACAAAAAAGATCATAATTGAGGAGTGTGATCAGAAAATTCTATCAAATCAAAGGATTTATATACTTTTTAATAAGGTTTTTTTTATTAACGATCAGTCGATAATGTCGTCAATAATTGGTCATGTGACGAAAATTTTGTGGCAGATCATCTATTTAGTTGGGGTATGACCGTCATATCGTAATACTGCCATAATTTGGTTATATGATAAAAATTGTCGTAACTGGCCTCTCTCATGTGACGATTATATGAGGTGTTACTGACTTGTCATAAAATTTTTGCACATCCCTAGTCAATATCTCGTGCATGAACCCAACAAATAAGCCCCGAGTCATCCATCCTCGCTCACATTCGCCTCCTGAATTTCATGCAATTCACGATTTCGATTAACATTCACTCATGGAGTTCAATATCCCGGTGTTCAAGATTGTGGGCCAATTCTGTGGGATATCTTCATGCTCGCAGCAGTAGTAATCGACCCCCCTTTCCCCGGTTCATACCGAAACGGAAAAATCAATTAGAAAAAGATCATTTGCAAAGACTGAGAATCAGGACAATTAAGGATATGTAAATATTTTTTACAGTTTGGTACAGACAACACTGTAGATTCAAGTATTTTCGATCAAATTTGTTAAGTAATTGCGTGCGAAAAATTTGAAAAAAATCATGAATATTCCGCGTCATTCAAATCACATTTTGCACAAAATTATTATTTCTTTTTAACATTCGTTGTTTATAAAAAAACAATTGAAATTGTTTAAACTTTCGGAAACCTTATTAATTTCCCGACTCGAAGGGAGGATTTCTCGACGTTTCATGATCCCTAGAAACTCTCCTGACACTTTTCACAGACCGGTCTGGATGTGTGGATGTGTGTATGTGACCAAAATTTTGTGTTACAATTTCTCTCGAACAAACGTAGCGTATTTAATTTTTTTCACGCAATCGATGTGTTTTCATATGTAACCTACTACTGATTAGATTCTAAACAACATCGAAATTTCTGCGAAAGAATAAAACAGCTCTCCGAAATCGTTTGCGAAATCATCTCCAAAATCACGTGAAATCGTCTGAAATCAATGAAATCCCCGAACTCAGTCGCGAATTCGCATAGTGCGAACCGTGCAAGTAATTTGTAATTTTGAAATTGACAAGCCTATCCACGATGATGATAAAATGTACTCACTGCCATAGTAAAATGGTAAAATAGACTATTTTCCATCGTCATTACCTCAAGATTGGCGGAGTGGAATCAAACGAATTCGTTATTATTTGCCAGTTATTGTTGCCAGTTTTGATTTTCATAATCTAACACAACCCTTTTTGCCCTACCTCTATTATTTATCAACTTTATTTTTCCGAAATCACTGATTTGAAATTAATGAAATCATTCGAAATCATGAAATCACCTCCCGTGACGCTCGAAATCACCGAAATCGATTTGATTTCGAAATCATGGTGTCACTCAATTATGGAGTGAGTAGCCCCTCGACAAAATCCTCTGTCCTCTCTCACCTCCCCCTCCTGAATCTCCAACTCCATGCGATCCACGATTTTAATTAACATCCGCTCATTAAGTTCAATATCTCGGAGTTTAAGATTGTGGGTCAATTCTGGAAGATATTTTCATGCTGGCGCCTCCGGATCATTGGAATTCACGCTGGTCCATTAAGAACAGCGCGGAACAGAACAGAAAGAGAACGACTAGTCGGTGCGGGGCAAGGGGAGTGGGAACAATGCAGAATTGGATGGAAAGCCCTAGGCATCATGTTAGGCGGACAGAAGGGTGAGGTATAGGTATAGAGATGAAGGGGAATTGAGTAAAGTCAGGTTAGGTTTGGTTCCTGGTGCACGAGAAGCCAGACGGGTTGCGGCAAGCACAGGCGCGCTCTGGCCGGGCGGGCCAACACAGAGCAACCAGCGAGGACGAGGCGAACCGTTGCGATCGATCGAATCCCTCCCTCCACTATTCTCCCTCGACGTACATAGTCGTTTTGGTCCTCTCTCATACCAATTTCTCACTCTTTCTCCCTCTTTTACGAGTTCCAGAGCACTACCACACCCAAATAAAGTTTTCCTGTTGTTTTTTCTAAAGGCTTTTTCGAGATGAAGAGCATTTGTTTGAGGGATATTGTTCGAGATTGTTTCCAGGGTTTCATAAATCTGGTTGATGATTCTGATTTGCTGGTTGGAGGGAGGGAGGGCTTGATAGGGCATTTTATTCTTGCATTTTTTATTTGCAGACAAAACGAGTTTGCAGTTTCCGAAATTGAATTACTGATCTTAAGAAGCTGATGGTTCTAGGTGGCATTTACGGCATTTAAGGTGGCGGTTACGTAATTTTACAAGAACAATCCCCAAAATTTAGGACCAAAAACCTACTTATTTCATCAGAGATGTGCCCCAATTTAGGTACAATTGAACTAGATTTTAACAAAAATGACTGAGGATTAGAACTTTTTTCTCCGATTCGATGGAAAAATTTTCTTAAAATAAGTAAAAATTTTACTTTTTTGTAGGATTTTTTGTGCGCTAGATTTGAGTATAACAGAATTTTGATATTTAGATATTTTGACTGGAAGCTAGAAATTTTTCATCTTTGTGAATTCATGAATAGTAATATGGTGAATGTAAGAGCAAATTTTATGCTTTGGAATCGAGATAAATCGGAAGTACTTCATCTTCGAATTGCTATTTTTTCATTTCTTAAAGTGAATTGGAGGTATTATTTCTCGACTGGGTGCTGTTATTGAAATCTGTTATTGAATGCTGTTATATAATCGGTTTGTCCACAAGGATGTTGGTTGATCTAACAATGGGTATTGTGAGCTGAAGCTAGGAATATCTATCATTCTTGAGTTGGAATCACGATTCCAAATCAAGAATTACATTTTAAAAGTAGAAAAGACCATTACTGAAATTATAACGTTTATTCTGCTGTATCACATGTGTGTCAGTATATAATGTCCGATAATCATTGATTTTCGGGGCCAATGTCAACAGATAAATTTTAGAAAGCTCTCATTCTGCTGCATAGCACCGCAAATGAAGAATAAACTAATTTCGTACATATTGCAGCGAATGACATTCTCCTACAAATGTGGTATCCGCCCGACAAAAATCATCCAGTACTGTATTTCGATACATTAAAACTCGAATGAAACAGATAGTTCATGCGATTGAATGACCCTTCGGCCTCTTTAGTTAAAGATTGGAATAATAGCTGAAGTATAATATACACATGTTGTATCCAGCGTGGGGGGTCTAGGCTTAAAGGGATAAATCCCACCAATGGTTTATTGGCATTAAATATTAGAATTTATTACATGATTATAATTATTGTGTCATCTGACTGATTACAAAGAGTTTACGACTTTTGTACGCGTCGGAGTCCAATTCAGGTCTGATCTGTGCTGACCGAACCGTTCATTAAATAATACAATGATTGTTTACATTTTATCAATTGGTCAGCATAATCCAGTTACGCTAGTAAGTGTCACGCTGACAATACTGTATGTCCACATATTAAAGAGTAACGCAATGGACCAAATCTGGGGCATAACATACAGATAAATGAACAATGTAGAAGCACGTTGAAATGAATTCATTTCAATTGACCCGATGAATTTTCGGGTCCGTCGAACGGCCCCTGTAGGTCTTTTCTCACCCCACAATTACGTACTTGTCGTTGTTCAGTAATTATTTTTCCTCAACTTTTCTCTCTATTTAAGGATATCCAAGTACTTTGGCTATTTTTTCTCCAGTGAAATACTTTTCTAGATTTGTAGGCGAACATCAGAGCTTTAATTTGAGCCCCATTTGACCCTAAGTTTCCGGACTTTACAGTAATTTTATTATTTAAACTTTGCAGGTCTAAATTTGAATATCTATGTTGGACCATCAGCAAACATTTTAAAAATCTGAAACTTTACTTTTGGAAGACGATTGATAAAATAATTTAAAAGTAGCATTTTTTTTAAATTACGCGCATTTTCTATAAATAATTTATAAACAATCAATTTTTCACCATAAAAATTATGTGTCCGGAATCGTAATAAATTTATTCATATTCGAAATTTTACCAGAAATGAATTTCATGCTTAAAAATATTAAGTTTCCTAATATTTAAACAATTTTAATTATTCATTTGAATAGATCCACACCAAATCAGCAGGCTAACAAAGTCAATGCTGGGGCTTTTCGTCTCAATTTTTTTCTGAAAAGATCACGATTAGACAAAAAAATTGAAAGATATTAATAATTAAAGGAGTTATGATCTTTTGAAAATTTCGAGTTTTTGTCAATGTTTTTTTTTTCCAATTGACCCCAATATCTGAGCGAGGTTTCAAGCTATCAAATCGTCCTTTGGCATATTCAAAGAACATGAAATACCGTTCAAAATGAGCCCTCATACATAGCATTATTTTCAGTCTGACGGGGTTTATACGAAACAATGTGTTTTTTTTTTTT
>NW_021680804.1:304244-318385 GCF_001412515.2 Diachasma alloeum | reverse complement strand
ATATATATATATATATATATATATATATATATTTCACATGTATATATATCATCGGTGAAATTAATAAATTCTATCCTTTGATGGAGACCGATTATTTAAAAAAATTGAAGATAATTAATTGAAAATGAAAAATTCTTTATAGATTCTTTTACACTACTTCGCTATTCACTTCAATCATTAGTCGAATTCTCTTTGATTCATTATCAATATTTTTATTTTTTATTTTTTATTTATAAGGTATTCACGAGAAAATGAAATTCAATGAATTCCATTTCTTCATTTCAACAAATGGTTGAATCCATAACGTGGTCTGTACCAAGCCGTAAAAGATACTTGCATATCCTTAAGTGTTTAATATTCACAATTCCATTCAATGAACATAATTTCCTGCAACAACCCATTAGTTTTCAATGAATCTCCAAAAATCTTGGCTTAAAATTGAAGATGGAATTCTCTCCTATGCAGTCAAAATCAAAGCAATTGATATTGATGTTTCTCCGTGTCTCTGTCTTTCTCACGTCAAAGCTTGTTATACATCATTTAGTTTTCTCATATTCAACTGATTTCTCGACTGTTTGGCCTGCGGGCACATTCGGAGATGAACGGCCCGGTGTAAAGGCAGAAGCAGCTGGCTCCCTGCAGAGCGCCAGAGCGTATACACCCGCTGGGCAAAGAGAAGACGATGTGGCGGCGGCGGTGGCGGGAGGAGCCGAAGGGGCGGGGGGGGGGTGATGCTTAAATGTCCCGAGGGTGTGTCAAACGGCTTGGTGCATTCATCCAGAGGTACCCAGTGAAGATGATGGGGAGAAAAAGAGACGGAGATTGTGTTTAGCGGCGTGCTTATAACCGATAGAGCTCTGCCAATGAGTCATACGACACTCTGTCGAACAAGAGGCTTGCCCCTACTGTGTGGGTATTCGGATGTACACATGTGTTGGAAAAATCTTTGAGGGATGTTGTGCCAGCCGTCGTCTAGGCGATCGTTTCAAATCGGCTCTTTTTTCTCTTGGTTCTCTCATTCTTTTTATGCTTCTCTTTCGCTTTTTGCTTTTATGAGAGAACATGAGACGCGGGAGGGAGGTGAGACTCAGTTAAAAAGAATTTTCAAATTAAGGCTCTTTGTACTTTTTTCTATCTTTTCTATATTGGGGATAAGATGAGGGGATAAAATGAGGCTTTTTTCGTGAGGTTAGGGAGTCAATTTTATTGGAAATAATATTTTATTTCACGTTTTTCTATTTTTTCAAATTTGGAATGACTTTTATTTCTTGACAAACTAAACGGACTACTCATCAGAATTTTTTAGTTGTTTTTAAATTTTGCATTCGTGAAATTCATCACTTAAAGTCATTGATGGATTACAATATGATGATAAAATCAATGAAAACTAAATTTTGCTTTGATTAGTCAGTGAAAGTTACTAAAAATTAGAAGAATTCAACTGCACGCATATACTGTTAGAAAAGAATTAAATTTCATAGACATTTGTCTACTGATTTTCAGGACGGTGACACTGAATGCGATTTAGAGGGAAAAATCAGGAAATTTCAGGTTTCACTGAAAATTTAGGAAAATTCCAGAATTTTAAGCCGCATAAAGACGAGAATCCTTTAATTTATTTGAGGTTCCAATTTAATATGAATATTCAGTGTCAAATGACATTGAATTTTCAGTGAAATCTGAAATTTCATGATTTTTTACCCCCTAAATCGCATTCAGTGTCACTGTCTTGAAAATTCTAGAATACGTTTATCAGAATTTTCTGGTTTTCTATTTATTTTCAGAGAAAAATGGAACGGAAATTTACAGTTCTCTTTGATTGTTCTGCGAAATTTTGAATTTCCAATGACGAAATTCCTTGAAATTTCAGGGGTAATTAAATTCGATAAAAATTTCCAAAAAGTGTACCGGAAATTTCAGAAGAAGATTTTTAACAGTGTACTTAGATTTGCAATGAATCGAAAATTTTGCTCAATGTGATACAGAATATTCATATTCAATTGAATTTTGAAGTAATTTTTGCCATTTCTATTTGACATCTGCTTGAAACTATTGATGTTCATTTGAATTTTATCTGCAAATTGGAAATTTTATAAGATGTTTGTCCTCGAATCGAGGTCAATGCTAGCCTCCCGTAAACTGCTATTCAATTATTCCTGAAATTCCAATTTTCCTTCAAATCCTCCCATTCACGAAATATTTTTATTTAAAATACTTTTCTGATTCAATAAAATGTGAAGGATCAATTTCTCGTGAAGCCAATTATCTCGGTAAGGATTGATCCTAGTAGATGGCGGGAGAAAGTCCATAGAAATTATTCTTATGAAATTTCCAACAATAGCTGTCTCTTGATATTTTCTCCTGAAGTCACTCGTTATTCAGGTGATGCGATATTAAATGGAATACCATGTTTCCAATTATTTTCTTTTCCCAACACATTTGTGAGTTAATCCCTCTGCCAAATCCATCTTAATCCCACATAATAGACTCCATAATATTCGTGTGAATATATAAACCCCATCCACTTGATCTCAGAGATGAGCCCATGAAATTTTGAAAGGGTGGTTATGCTGTGACCACAGTTGAGTGGAAGCGCGCCACGGGATTCAACCTCCACGGTTTTACCTTGCAAATTCAATCATATCGCAGTACGTTCTGTGGATCATGAGACTTGTGTACAAGTGTCCCGTGACCCGTTTGGCCTGACTTCGCCTGCGCTCTCCTCTAGTTAGTTTTTCTTTTTCAATTCAAGTGTGTCCGTACGTAGTGATATCGATGAGACACCCTTTTCTCCTCTTGCAGGTATAACCTCGGGTCACGTCGATAGGTCGCGAGTATTAAGGCCGTTCGATGCGCCAGTTGTGACGCACGGCCTTTACACGGAGTTTGATACCAAATGTCCAGTGATGGTGAAATTCATTTTTTTCTTTCTGGGGTAATAGGAAATTCAAAATCAATTGCATTCATTTCAATCAGTTTTGAATTTCCTTTTGGTAATTTCGTTCTAATTAATGGATTATTTGGAGATATGGGGGAAATTAATTAACTTTTTCGAGAGGCATTGTTGTAGCTTTATTTTGTATTTCGTTGATGATGAAATGTAAATATATTCCAGTATCGTGGTATTAATATCGTAGTGGAGCGGTATCGCCACTAATGAGAAGAATTCGACATTTGTGTTTGTTAAAAGAAAATGGCAAGAGAGACTTTTCGTTGTCAGAAAATTAAATGAAATGTCTCTCAATGTTTTTTCGTGAAATCACTCTTATTGAGATGATTTTTCATTAATCCTTCTAGTACGGCATCATCTCTTTATATCATAAAAATCCAAATCGACTTCTGGTGATGAAAATTTGGTACTCGAAATTAAGACTCCAAATTAAAGGTTAGATATGAAGGGTCAAAAAACAAAAGTCAGAAATGAAGGGAAGGACACTAAGAGCAAAATTGGATAAAAATTACCTAGAAACTCGTGACGAATTTTACTATTTGTATGACAATCATGGAGTGAAATGTAATTCTGGGGGAAAATACTGGTTTTTTGTTGATATCTTACGATTTTCGCTGTAGAAAAACATCTATGGATGCAAAAAATATCCTCCTGTTTAGTAAAATTTTCCACATCGGTAGGGTATTATTGATTTTGTAGTCATCTGAAGGTCATGGAGACGGGCGGAAGTGAATTTTTACCAAACCGGTTCGATAAAAGCTATTTTCGTCACGAGAACGTAATGCATCAGGGTACGGTCGAGTGAAGTCACTAGTAGATGGCGCTACCGAGGCGAAGCCACGAAAAAACCAACTAGTTGTTGAAATTCACCGAATAATTTTCTCCGTGTAATCACTCACATATATATGGAGGAATTTTTCTGTGACAGAGAATTATATTTTTACCAAACGCGGTATCATAAAATTTCACTTTCATCCGCCCCATGTCCTTCACATCGCACTGATAAAAAAGATTAGTTATTGTTAACGAATGGATTTGGTTGGAGACGAGGGTTTATTCGGTCTCACCAAATGTTCATTCGTTATTAATAGTTAACGAATGCACGTTTGAGGAGTCTTGTTCGACTCGATTTTCACTTTTCAAGTGAACCATTCGTTAACTATTAACGAATATTCATTTGGTCATATTCAACTTTACCATTCGTTAATAGTTAACGAATCTCGTTTAGAATAAATGAATCAGTCTATCAGTGCGGAGTGAGAAAAAATACCCCATCGTGTGGGAAATTTGACTGTACAGGGAGCAGTAATTTGTGCATTCATAAACGTATTTGTTTATTGAACGAATAGTAGGATAGCCTCCGCAAAAGGTATTTTTTATTGAACTACAATTTCACTCCTCAATTACCTTTCGTATAGTAACATTTTCCACAATTTTCTAGTACATTTCATTCAATTTTTCTCTCCGTCCAGTGTGGAATAGTAGATTGTGCACCAAGGGAAGAAAACAGGACATTCCAACCCGCGTGTGGATCGTTGAAAAATCTTCTCCTTATATTATTCTGCTGTTTTTGCTCGACTTCATCACGGAATTCATTCTCCTTGCTTAATTGTTCCTTAATCAATTAAAAATGAAATATAGTCCCTTTCGCCTCATTTGTTTACCCTCCCCATCAACTCAATCATTGAAACGCCTGAAGAATATTGTAACAGCACCCAGATCATATTCAATATTCAATGGTTTATATTCACCAAACGAACGGGTCGGTGAGAGGCATCGTTACGTATAATACTGAAGTTGGATGAGAGTACGGAGGAACGACGAATCCGCTTAACCAAAATAACCCCTTTGCCCCCTTGCTACCGTACACCGCAAATATTTGCACTGCATCCCCCGTTACGTCCAAAATTGAGTAAAAATGAGGGAATCAAGTTGACAGTAAAAAAAAAAGATGAATATAAAATGGAAACAATAGGAGAGGGAAGAAATGGATGCAATGTAAATTTTTTCATCAACCGCTTGTATAAACTCTTACACAGCATAAAAATTGTACCTTGGGGTGTGTTGACTCATTTCCTCATTCTCCTGGAAAATTCGGTAAGGCAGAATTTTCCTCTCGACACTTCATCCAACTCGCTCGAGCGACCAGTGTGTACGTAGACAGAAGGGAGGACCTGAGTGTACATCACTACCGTCAAACGATGCGACGCAAACGTGAATGAGGATTTGTGGAATTGGGATGCATTCAAAAGTATACACATTTTTTTTATGCACGCTTGGGAGTGATTTGCATGAAACGTATTCGTGAAGATCATACAGGGGAGGATTATAAAAATGTGGAGTATATTGGAGACGAAAAATAATTTGGGGAGATATATAGAGAATGGAGATTTTGAATTTGCGGTTAGAGTGGTCTAAGACTCAGTCAAATATCCAGCTCAAAACGTGATCAATCAACTTTGTATTCAGGGATAACAAAATCCATAATATTTAATTAGCGTTAAATATTGTAACCGTCAATTAGTGTATTATATTCGCTGGAATACCACATTCAATTTTTGAATTCCCTAGAGTTGTAAATTCTAGGAATCTGACCACTACAGAATGATATTTGCGAATAAACACTACACGCCGAGGTTTTCTTTATGTAGTTAATTAAATGTTTTTAGGAAGAATTGGAGTTGACATAAATGACACTTGCACAACACCTTCAATAAAAACTTAAAATATATTTTACAAGAATGACAAGTTACAATACACATACAGATAATGAGGAATGGAAAGATATACGTTGAGATGTTTCTTCTATAAGAGTCGCGTTAATACTGTTTGATGAAAATTCATTTTGGAGATAAGTTGTAGAAAGGTAGTCGGAAGGGATGAAAAATTATGAAAGGAGAAATGGATATCTGAGGTTGCAAATGATTGGAGGAAAATCATTAGGATGGGAGGGACTATATCCTGATGGAGTGAAATACTCAGGGGGTCATAAAGGGGTATGGAGAGGGATACTTCTGGCGTCTGTTGGGCCTATTCCCCAATTAAAAATGTCTCGAAAGGTATATTTGAGGGTTGAGTGCAATAAGTGAGAAGAAAAGGAATTTTTGTACTAAGACGAAAGGTGATTATTGCACTAGACAATATGATGATGATTTAGGAAAGGAATCTATAAAGTAATTTTACGCGCAGAGTTTACCTTCAATAAAAGGGATTAGGACGGTGTTGTAGTGATTAAGGAAATGGAAAAGGTTCTTTATGAGTGCAGAGATTTGAGGATTATTTTAATAAAACGATTCAAATTCTAAAGAGAAAATGTGCTGAAAGGACAAAATGAGCAATATTCCGAAAATATTTGAAAGAATTCTATAGTTCTATTATACTCTAGACGATGCGACTGAAATTTTCAAGGTTTCTATGAATTTATTGGGGAATTTACTCGAAGAAAAAACGTTAAATTGTTCTCAGAAAAAATACGGAAAAAATACTCGATAATTAAGTAATTTCGCGTGTTTTGACACGCGATAATTAGTTAATATCACTCTTAAATTTTTGGATTACTTAAGGTACTTCCTCCGTGAGTTATACTTGGTGAAAATTTCGCAATGAACTGAAGACCTAAAATTTGAATTATATGTTGTTGAGCACATATGAAAACGATTCCCAAAATTTCAAGTATTTTTTTCACCCGAATTTTGTGAGATATGCATCGACAAAAACTTAAAAAAGACAATTGAATGTTTGACGATGGATATCTCAAAAATTCGCGTGGAAAAAATACTTGAAATTTTGGGAGTCGTTTTTACATGTCCTCAACAACATATGATCCAAATTTTAGGTCTTCAGTTCATTGCGAATTTTTCACCAAGTATAACTCACTGAGGAAGTACCTTAAGGATCATCAATTCAAATATTCAAATTTTTAACTATTTTATCAATCAATAATTGAGGTAGGAAGATTGACGATTATTTGTGAAATCGAAAATCCCTTTTTAAGAAATTTGAATTATTCACTTAGTGGTAAATTTACAGTTCCATATTATCAAATTTTTGATTCATCATTAATCGAAAAAATCAGATTATTAATATTATACTATTTATAAGATTTGATCAGCATATTTTAAACCTTCATTAATATACGGGGCAAATTATTGTAATATTACAGAAATTTAATATTGATGGCGATCCCTGGTGAACAACCGTTTTCTGCAAAATGCAAAATTCCCTCCAAACTTATGGTTTGAAATTTCAGTGAAAATGTTACTTGTTAGAAATTTCCAAGACTCTTACCGGAAATTTCAGTGGACAATTTTTAACAGTGCAGCAAGGCAATTTGCGCCTCGATTCTAACGTCAAGTACTAGAATTTTTCCAACATTTGTCTGTCCTTGCAGAAAATGTTCTATTTAAAAAAAAACAATGTCCTGACATATTTCTCTCAGAACTTGTGAAAGCACCCCAAACGTCCCGAATCTTGTTTATCAACTTCAATAAAAAAAATATATATTCCACTGCCCCAATTTGAATAAACATTGCACCCCCTCCCCATCATCAATTTCCCCGCAATTTTTTATTAAAAAACCCCGCTTCGAGTGAATTGTTTTCTCGGTTTCTCGTTCAACCATATACAATTCACTCTCCCATTTGTTTCCATTGCGATTGATATTCACTCGATGGGTGATGCCACCTGCACACTTGTACGTTCATAAAATCCCATTCCCAAATTTTGAATATACATGTCAGCAGTGGCCACAGCGTCGAAATATACATTGGTCCTGCACTCTGGGTCCCGAAGTCGCATGAATATCGGTCAATCCAATTAAATAATTAAATACACCTAGTTAGTGGGGACAGAGCGTTGGCGCTGCACATTCACGGCTTCGCGTTTCAGTTTCGGGGACGGCGAGAGAAGAAGGGGTTCAGTTAGGTTTTGATGCAGAAGGACGTGATGTAAATGAAGACAGGGGGCGAAGAAATCCGGGAGTTCGATTCGGCGACCTCTGCTCTCGTCTCGTCTCTCATCCCTAAACCAACTCAAATCCTTTCCAACCCTCTCCATTCTCGTCGGGGTAAATAACGGCATAATCTACTCGACCTCCGGGGGTTTGGTCCTCAACGCTCACTCAGAAGTAGGTGCTAGAAATTTCGTTGGAATGGATATAGACGCAGATGTATGTGAATTTCACCATTTTATCCCTCCCCAATTCAATTAAAACAGTCGAGTGAAATTTTCAATTAAACTCCACTCATTTGCTCCATTATTTCATCGGTTTTTTTAATAATTGTTTTACTTCATCCCATTAATTTTCCAAAGCTATTTTCATCGGCTAAGGCCTCAAGGCCTAGATAAATGTTTGTGCTGCATTTATTTTCAATTCATGGTTAAATGCAAGTAGATGGAAATACGGTAAATAGAGTTTAATGGTCGTTCAATGTTTATGAGGGGCAGGGGTAATTTTGTTTTTAGATGTCTGCACACGATTTTCACCACAAGGCCCGATAAACCGCGATTTTCACCTCACTTCGCTCGGTTAAATCGGTATTCGGGTCCAATTACAAAAATTATTGTTCGATACACGGCCGTGAAGAACTTTTCTACACTGTTCAAAAAATTTGGTAAGGGAGGGTAGGGCAAAACGAACCACTGATAGAAAATTGGTAATTTTGTTTTTTTTTTCTTTCCTTCAAACCAGGAACACTGAATGTGTTGAATTAAAAGTGAGTTTCAGGATCATAACCGTCATAGGGGTTTTATAGACAAGAAGCGTCGTTGAACCACAATTTGATCAGATTTGCTAAACACCTCGAACCACAAATGATTTTGAATTTTTGCTTTGCTTCCATTCGGAAGCAAAAACTGTCAAAAAAATGAAAAAATTATCAATTTGCTGTCAGTGGTCCGTTTTGCCCTAGGGGTCCGTTTTGCCTAGTCCGTTTGGCCCTACCCTCCCCTACGAAATTCTAACAAACATGTTGCAAGTTTTATTCACACATAGTGCGATAAAATTACAACACTTTTTCAGGTATCGTATAAGAATTTTCTCCAACAAATAGTACATTACGTAACTAGTACGGAAAGCAGGCGGTTACTCCGCAGACTGATACCGCCTGCTGTCCGCACGTGTTGCGTATACTATTTTATCTCGCTTCGCTCGGTAGAATCGCGGATTCTGGGCACCTATGACATAAAATAGTATACGAAACTCGTGCGTAATGGTGTTTTTTGACTCGTGGGATTATAAAACTCGCCTTCGGCTCGTTTTACAACTTCCCACGAGCCAAAAAACCCATTACGCACTTGTATACTATTATATGATAAGTGCGTGATGAAGTTCGGAGGTTAGGGGGGGGGGGGGGGGGGGCGAAGCCCCCCACGAGAAAAGGGGTCCAGGGGGCGAAGACCCCGGCTGGGGGGGGGGTTGAAGAAAAAAGATCACATTTATTTAAAAAAGTAATCATAAAAAAGTGTGATTGAAAAATTTCATTTTCGTTACTGAATTCTCAATGACTTATCACTAATTTCTAGAAATCAATCACCAAATTTCAGTGAAGCTTCGGTGAATTCTGTGACATGTCTCTGAAAAGCAAAAAGTAATTTTTCTCTGTTTCCTTGACATTATTTCGATCATTAGAATTTAATAAAGCCCTTAAGTTATAGTATTTGATCGAAGAAGGAGTTTTTGGCGATCCTGCTGCTGCTTCATTGGAGAATATTTCATTTCCATTTTCTTCAAATATCACATCACCAATCAACTCCTCCTCATCAGTAAATAAATCCCCCTCACTGCCTAACTCTTCATCACTATCAGGAATTATACGATTTGGGCTCATTTTATCTGCTTCGAAAATCACCTTTTCATTTTTCAGTCATTCCATGTATTCACTATTCGGAGGTTAGATTTCCTTCCTTGTTATTCTCTTGAATAGGTGATGCGCATGCGCGTCATGCGTTATTTCGGTTTTTAGTTGAGTGTGGGTAGTCGCTCGAAACCCGCTACTTTCCAGTTGACTATAGTCAACTGAAACCCATGCGGTTACACGCACGTATGTTATAAAGATAAATATTCGCATACAGAAGTATTGCAAAATTACCACACGGGAATAGGAACTTTCTCATTTCCTGTTGTAAATTTACTACATTCACCTGCCGTAATTTTACGATACATTATACCGAGATTATCAGAAAAATTGGAAAATATTCAATATTTCCAGTGATTATGTTGGGAAATTCTAATGCAAATGCCTTCACACACGAGAATAGTAATTTTACAATCCCAATGTAGTAATTTCCGTATATATTCCAGTAAAACTCCAAATATTTGCTGTAATATTCATGCAAAAATGCAGCAAGTACCAATTCTTCTACCGAATTTGTACTTTTACTACACATTGATGCAGCAAAAGTGTAGTAATTTAAAAAAAAAATTTAACGGTGTACCTCATATGATTACAGGACGAGCCGAAGACGAGTTCATATTCGCCAGAAAAGTTCCTCACGATCTACCCGAGTGGAAATTCAAATCAGGCTAGAATAAGAGACTAATCCATCAGAACTGATTTGGATCAGTAGTGGATCGGAAATGTAACGCTTGTTTGGATCCATGCCTGATCAAAATACTAGGATTCGAACTTTCTGATGAGTTCCGGATCCAATACCGATCCAGTCGAGATTTGACTGATCAGAATAGGATTCGAATTTACTCCGCCGCATTGGGTCCAGATATTCTGTTCAAAATCTTATCGAATCCTGGTCTGACAGTATAATTAAGAAATTCTGACCAGTATTGGATCTAAAGCTGATTTAGATCCAGAAGAACTGAGAGAAATTTCCACTGCGGTAGTGTCGAAATGGGCTATTTTTGTGGAAAATTTCATAGGACACAGGACTTTTCGTGTCTTTTCTGGAAATGAATCTGAGGTGTTTGGGAATAGTACAGAAGAATTTATAACTCCCAAGTAAAAATTTGGTCAGACGAGCCTTTGGACAGGGAAGGCCCTACTCCGGTATCAATACGGTATGCCTGGTTGCGGCATGTCAGATTAGGACCTGAGGGGGACCATTTCATATTCACCTTATTAGTTGTTGAGAAAAATGAATTACCAACCAGTTGGTGAATTTCAATAACTAGTCATTGAAATTCACCAAATAATTTTCTGCGTGTGCAATTTCGACCCACGATTACCTTTCGTATAGTGCAATTTGCTGCGATTTTCCGGTCCTTTTTATTGAATTTTTCTCTCCGTGTGGAGTCCATTATTGTGAATTGTTGAAGTATTTAGTTACAAGTGATTCATGCAGGTTCGAGACATGTCTTTTACCATTTTCTTGCGAAATCACTCATTCTTAAGATATTTTAAAAATTATCTGCACGACTATTTTTGTACCCTCTTTTGTAGACAGTTGGATTACGTTGGTAATAAGTTATTCAAGGGGAAATGTCAGAAGATGCTGTTGGTACAGAATTTCTTTTTCTGAGAAAATGTTCTTGGTTATTACCTTTCCAAAGTGCTTGTAAAAGTACACATTTCTGAGATATTCGCATAATTAACGAAACATTTTCCCTCCATCTACACTTTTTCTTCTCTTTGAAAATGTAGAAATTATTTTTTCCGGATGAAACAAACATTTCGAGAATTTATGGGAGGGAGAACGGCGGGAGGTAGTGATATGGATCCTCGGGCGTCAATCCAGGTCTCCGGGGCGCCTGGAATTGTGCCAAAAAAAGTGAAACGATCGTTGAGGCACTTCAGGGTTCGCCTTTTACTCGTATAGGTTTTACGGTAGGGTGTAATCGTACGTCAACCATGTTTTCGTCACCACCGCAGTTTGCTTGAGTTACGGGTGTACGTTGAGAAGCTTTACCGTTTCTGATTAGCTCGATTTTTCAGTGATCTATTTTATTGAAGCTATTTATCTACACTGAGAAAAAATGTAATTCTATTCAATTAAATTTGTTCCAGGCAAACAAATACCCAAAATTTCCATACAAAATCCCCCTATAAATCCTTGTCTGAAACATATCTTCTTGCCAGAATTATATTTTTTTGACAGTGTATTACTTCAACGAAATGCAAACAATATGAAAAAATTGATACTAGAAAAAATTGAGTAAAAGTTTCAGGTTTTATAGATACCTCTGCGGGAGAAAATTGGAAAATAAATTAACATGTGTTCTTATGCAAAATATCGAAGAAAAACCTAGCTTCGTAAAAAAATGAGACAGAATTGGAAAATTGGCCAAATTTTGACGCAAAGGGAAAAAATGTAGATTTTTTCTGGCGAAAAAATTGCAATCATTATTTAATGGCTTTTTTTAATTGAATTGAATTTAATTGAATTATTTCGAAAATATGTCACAAAAAACTAGTGACCGAACTGTTTTGAACAAATTGTATGGAGAATTCCGATTTTCGAGAGTTCGAATAGAGTGTAATTGATAAACAATTTTAACGAGATAAATTGTTGATAAATTCAATGGAAAATTTAAACCATTTTCTTTGAATTGTTAATTCTCAATTCCATTTGAATTAATCTGGATGTTTAACCATGCATTCATCTCTAGAGATATTTTTTTATTAGAAATACAAAATTTGCTTGCTTAATCTCTGCAGTAAAATGAATAAATAGTGGATGGTATGTGGACACATCATTTCGCGATTTCTTTTCGATTTTGCATCACTAAATATTCCATTTGATTCCCATTTATCTCATTTCTTTTATATTCCGCTGCAAAACATGTTTTTATTCCATTGAAAAATATGACGCAAAAATGAAATGAGGAAATGAGTCAATAATTTATTTTTTATTTTTTACCAAATTGATTGTAAATTCAATTACAAATCATCATTTTTTTCAGTTGATAATTACTTTCATTTGGCTTCATCTGCATAATTGCCCAAAGAAATAATTAATTTTCAAATGATATATATGGAATTCCGTATATAGTCTCTGGCATGAAATTAATTGATAAAGAATCGATTTTCTCAATAAATGTTGAAAAAACTCAATTGTCAATTTCGTTGGAAATTTGTATCGTTAAATATTCCCATCAATTCACATCGAATGATATGACGAGAATAATTTCTCGAATGGAGAACACCTCATGCATATTCGTTTAATTCATGGTAGGTTTCATACAAGAAATCGGTGGTCTTCGGGCGAAAGGAGGATGATACCAAATGAAATAGTGATATTATTCTGGAAATTGGATGATATTCCTGAAGAGACAAAATAAGTTTGAGAGAAGGAAAAGATGTTATTGCTTTTTTTCAAACTTATTGCGATTGAGCTTAAGCGACGGTTATATTTTAGAAATATCCGTAGGTTCTCCCCTGTATAAATTCTGTATCCATTCAATATAAAAATCTGTGATCCATGATTCACTGAATCTGAAGCTCACAGTATTGTTAGTAATTGTTTCATCTTTTGACACGAAATGAACGATTTCTTGACGTGAACATTTTACTGGATTCTTACACCATCTAACTCATGATGTGAAATTCTTACGCCAATTATTTTACCCTTAAGAGATGAGATATTTGACGCAAAAAATTAGTTTTATGATATTATGTCGATATTTCTCTCAGTGTTGTTAATTTGAAAAAGTTCCCTACACGGAGAGAAATTTTTGGTGAAAATTACCCTTCCAGAAGGATAAACGTGTATTATTGAAATTTTTCGTCTGATTTATATCCGGAAGTTTGAGAAAAATTGATGTTAAATAATAAAATTTATCATATGTAAAATAAATTTTACCCTTCCGTATGGTAATTTTCGCCGAAGGGACCAAAAATTGTCTATACATTTGTCAAAATGTATATAGACAAAGACAAAAAATATCTATGTGAATAATAAAAATTATACTTATCCTGGTAATTATTATAAAATTCATATAATAATTTTTATTCATCCAATTCTATTAAATTATACCCATGTGCGCAAAACTAACTAGATGCGCGCGACACTTTTTACCCTTCCAAACAATAAATTCTACCAGTAGATGTACAACCAAGGATATCTCCAAAACTAAGAGAGATAGCGAATTTTCCTCGAAAAATTGGGGGTTGTAGGGGGGGGGGCTGTGTTATATCGAGAATTCTCGGTAAGCAACCCCCCCTTCCAAAATTCGCTAGCTCCCTTAGTTTCGGAGATATCCTTGAAAAACTCACCGCCGCGCTAAACGACTACGGGTGGG
>NW_021680804.1:291219-304234 GCF_001412515.2 Diachasma alloeum | reverse complement strand
GGGGGGGGGGAGTTTGTAAATTTGTAAATAATTTTTTTCTTTGCGCCTCTCTCTAATGCAATGCGTGCAAGAGAAGGGCAGATTCAGCCAGGCTACCCTCTCTCCGTCATTAAACCTCAGTCCGAACCTGCGTGGTGCGTGGAAGAGATCTGTAGGTAAGGTTAGTATTTTTTACCATTTTGGAACAGTAATTTTTATATAGATATTCGTAAAAACTACCAAGATATGTAATAATTTTTATCCGCGCATATTAGAAATTCTTACTCAGATAAGAACAAATATTATCCGGAAATGTTCATTAAAATTTATCCACTCTAAGGATATTTATTACTCCAAAAATAAACTGTTACAGAATTACCCTTCCATCCGGGCAATTTTTACCTCGATTTCACTATAATTTTTACCAAAAATTTCTCTCCGTGTACCTCATATTAACCAAAAACAGCGGAATGGCCCAGGGGGGTTCCATACTGCCGTCAAAGTAGGAGTATACCTGAACGAGTATGAATACCCGAACGTATATTACTAATTATGACTTACTTGTAAATTTTTATATAGTTTTTATCCCTTTTTTACCCTCAAATTAAATATTAAATGATGGTAGAAACAAATTAAATATTAAATTATGGTAGAAACAGAAAACTATAAACTGACGACCCAAGCTCAATTGTGGGCGTCCACATGAAAAGGGCCCACTTTGGCGGTATTGGAGTTATGCATGCTCCAGTAAGCTTGGTCAGATTCCTCACATTTTGAGCCCAAAATCAACTCGATAGCGTAAAAACTGACGTCGGTATAGAGGATCAAAAATCGATTGAACATTGGTTTAAATGGGAGGTGTGAAGAGAAAAAGATGAATATCTCGGAAACTAGATGCGACAAAGTGGGCCCTTTTCACGTGGACGTGCACAATTTTTCTGATTTAAGGTACTTCTGCAGTAGTCATATGGGAGTAGAAGGAAATGTGCTACAAGGTTGAAATTTTGAGAATATATTCTTTCAATAAATTATAAAGTTGTCCCGAAAGTCCCAACACAATTTACCACATTGATTTTTGTAGAGAAAAAAATTAAAATTGTCATTTGTACAGAGCCTTATGAAACACATTTCAATGGGGAATGACGACCATGGACAATATGCTAAGAATCCAAATACTTGATTTATCGCATCGTACATGTTTCCAAAATACATTCTTGCAATTTCATTATTCATGACCATAGGAATCATGAGT
The DNA here is from genome assembly GCF_001412515.2 of Diachasma alloeum. Classification (NCBI taxonomy): domain Eukaryota; kingdom Metazoa; phylum Arthropoda; class Insecta; order Hymenoptera; family Braconidae; genus Diachasma; species Diachasma alloeum. Next base: position 303,003 of record NW_021680804.1, on the reverse strand, counting down.
TGTTATTCAAAATGTGCGTCAAAATCATGATGTTTTTGGGGATTATACATTGGAGGATAGGACGTAAAAACGAGGTTAGAGCGCACAATCTTTATCCCCTCTCCTGTTTTTTGAGCTTACTGCGGAAGTACCTTAAAATATTCTTTTCGTGAGAAGACCCGGTAAACCGCGATTCTAACCTCGCTTCGCTCGGTTTGATCGCGGTTTACGGGCCTTCTGACGAAAAATTGCATTCATCACACGGGCCAAAAGTATTTTCTGACGAATGGGATTATAGCCACATTCGTCAGAAAATACTTTGTGGACCTTGTGATGAAAATAACTATTTTGTAACGGACTGCACTGACACGACACCTTCAGGCGCCATCTCTTAATCCAGTTGGTTAGAGACGCCGGTCGGTGTAGCGTGTGTCAAACGGAAAATGTAAACAACAACTAAATAAAATCATTATTTATGGTGAAGAAAAGAGTCGGTTAAGTGATTGAAATCCAAAAATAGGGGAAGAAACTCACGAAATCGTAGAAAAATTAGTGTTCGGGTACTGACGCATTGAAAAATCGAACGTCGCTATACTCGAATGGTCCACTTAACCTCAAGTGTCAAACAAATTTTCCCGCACCTTATCATCCTTTTCTTCATCGAAATATTTTCCAAGAATTAAATTTATTGGTTAATGATTGACCTATCACAGGGAAAAATTAAAAAAGAGAAAGGAGCAAAATTACAGTGCAGAGGAGTTGGAGATGGCACTGGCAGCTTTGAAAACTGGACAAAGCTTAAGAACAGTGAGCAGACTCTACCAAATACCAAAGACGACCCTTTATGAGAACAATATAACAATTGCATATATAATCAATTGAATAAAGACTTTAATTAACTCGATACGTTAGAAGAATCATTTAACGTGGTATACGAGTACAAAAAACTGTACCGTTCGGGTTTGCGGTCTTTAGTCGTTCGGGTACTGATGTTTTGACCAAACCGTTGATTTTCTTTTACTATTATTCATAGGTGCATGAATTTTATATCAAATTAATTTTTTTCTAGGTGAATAATATTGAAGTTTACAAAGAATTCCTTTTTTGGCGATTCTACATCTGAATAGTGAGAAAAACACATTTTATTACTGGAAAATTATAACACGTTCGGATACTGGTGCCTCCACGGCATTTTAATTGACTTTTGTTCGATTTCGATGAAAATTGAACATGATGTAGAAGTGTTCCAAGCATGCTTCAAAAAGTTATTGAAAAAAAATCACTCCGACATGGACTTGACTCATCCCTACTAAACATTAAAACCCATAAAAACCTCTGAAAACCGATTTAAAATGAAACGTTTGACCCGACTAAAGTATTCGCCAATTGAAGTAATTAAACTCGAAAATTAGTTGCGTTAATGGGATTTTATCCCTGCGCTGGGTATGACGTATTGCATCACTTCCAGCTGCCTAGGAAATTCCTCACTGAGGCGTCGACGATTTAACGAACCGTCCAGGCTATCACAAACTCACGTAATCATCACTCGACATCAATAAATGTCAATAATTCGCCCATTCTCCTCAATCATTCAGCAAAAAAAAACAGTACAAAAAGAAATTACAGCCTTATGTAATGCTCATTCTTCACATCCAATCGTAAACACAGTTGGAGTCACGTACCCCAGTGTGACTGTGGCTTCCGGTCGGACCTGAGGCCGTCTGCCCCGGCAATTGGTAACGAACAAACAGAAGACTGGCCACTTTGTGCAGTTCAACCTGACAGACAAGTGAAGTCCGTTAATTCTATAGTCTCCCCCGGTATTTTTACCTTCGCACAATATTCCCCATCCGTACCAAGTGTAGAATGAAGAAGAAAATAGTAGACAAAACGACAATGGACCCGCATTTTGTTATCTTTCACTCTAGGTATATTTTTCTTCCACAAAATCCAAGAAAAAGTGCTGACTTATTTCCTCCCTTTCTTTCTCGACCCATCAATTTCCATCCCTACGTCGGGCAATTGTCCCGTGTCGACGACAATTGAATCCACAGGCAGTCAATTTAAACTTGCGCATTTATTTTTTCTTTCACCTTTTTGTATGGGAAAAAATAAGGCTTCTAAACGAATCGTGCGAATTTCCGTCCGTCAAACAAGTCTGTTCTGCACTGGTTGGCTTCTACAGGGTCAAATTGATTCAAGGTGTAGTGTTACGATGCTTCCGGTACAGCGTGGAATCGGTTTTGTGTCGTTGATTTTTGTAGATTTGAAGGGGTGCATTTGTGTCATTTGGCTTAATCGTTAATAAGTTATTCTATTTTGCTTAATTGTTCTGGGATTATTATTAAATTATTTCGGTAATTATTGGGTTTGGGAGACACGTGAACTGATAGACAACTTATTCATTAACAACAAATGAATTCTGCGGAAGCTGTAGCCTAGGCTTTTGTCTATTTGTTCTTCTCAAATGCGCATTTGTTAATTGTTGACAAATATTTAATTATTTGCATTCAACAGTACCATTTGTTCATAGTTTCCAAACCTCATTGATAGTAGCAAATAAATCCTTCTGTAAGCCCGTCAAGATTTTTTTTTGCAAAATGTTATTAGCCACAAAAATGAAGTTCCGACTGTGCAAATACTTTTAAATTGTTTATTGCTAGTTGTTGAATTATCTTCTTAATAAATTATCGTGGTTAATCGAGCAAATAATTATCGAGCCCCTTATTTCAAAGTTATCTGCATAAGCGAAGAAGTGAAACGAAATATATCTAATCAAGTTGAGGGATTTTTTTCTCCATAAATATTGAGAACTCTAGCACTGAATGACGCGCTCTAGCGGCCGTAGCGCGTACTAGTGTGAACAGGTAACTTGGAGCCACTGAATGGGTTTATGTATAGAAAAGAGTTGCCTGTTTTTACCTGTTATTTTTCGATTTCTAGTGATTTATAATATATTGTTTGTGCATATCAACACAGTTCCAAAGTCATCGTAAATGCAAAGAGAATACTATTTTTCAATCAAAAAATGGAGTTCGACATCAGAGTAACAAAAAACAAAGAATTTTGCAGTGTGCCTGGCTGCAAGAGTTCGGTCTATCGTAATCCTACAGTGAGATTCGGTGAAGAGGATACAGTTGATCGCCTAATTGCTTGGAAAAAAATCTTGAGAATCGGAAAGCCAGTGACGAAATCAAGGAAAGTGTGTTCGTTACATTTTACCAAAGACGACTTCTTCGCTCAACGGAAGTTCAGCTGAGAATCTAATGAAATTATTCAATTTTCTATTGCCAGTTGATTTTTCTGTGATCACTCTTGAATTAAATTGACTTTATTCATTTCAACTCTAGGTGAAAATCGTAAAGCTGTTCACCTAAAACTCATAAGTATCCCCTCTTGTAATTTGTCAAAGAGACAGCACATCGACACAATTCTTGCATAGACACTTTCATGATCAAACTACTCGTGGAATCCCAACGAAAACCTTACAATTTTTAATTACTCCAATTGTTTACAAGGGAGATTATACGAACGTAATGACGATTACCTGCTCAGGCTAGTTCAAATTTCGGCCGCAACGCGGCCAAGGCATTGGCCACGCCTCCCACAAAGTTCCCAATATCAAAATCTAACGAAGATTTAGTGAAAAAAATACTCTGTAAAAACTCAGGTTCTAGGTAGTTAAGTCGATTTATCTCTTTTTCTTCGGAAACAATTGCTAATATACTGAAACCCGTTTGCATCAAGCTCAATTAAGAAAATCCTCACTATGTAGTACAAAATTTTATTTAAAAAATCACCGTATTCGGAATTTATCAATCTATCATGGATTCGTTTTTTAAAAACATCGTAACAACAGTTTTCTCGTAAGATGAACAAATTCAGTTCAGGGGGGCTATAACCTCCGTTTGGCCTATGCATCATGTGTTAGAAGCCCGCATTTCATTATTTATCATCTCCTAAACTGTGTCGTACAGCTAGTTAGAATTTCTTCAATAGCTGCACTGTTAACAGTTTTTGCCTGAATTTTCCGTGCCAAATTCCGGAAATTTTTATCCCGTTGAAGTTCCACTGAAATGTCAGGAAATCGGGTCATTGAAATATCAAATATTCCATTTATGTTCTGTTCAAATAATCTGAAAATCAGTAAAATAGTTGATTTTTCAGTTCAATTTTCCTGTGAAAATTTAAAACAAGTGGGAAATTGCCCCTGCATCATATATAGTATGGTTTTTTTGCTAATAGATTAGCAATATGCTTCCAAATGGTCATTTTGCATACTAATTTTGTTTTTATTTTTTCTATAATCATGATTGTTTACTTCTACAGTTTCGTATTCCATGTTATTGTTTTCTATGGAATTTTTCTTATTTCTCTTATTGTTTACGATCAATCATATTACCAAATCGGTTGTAATAATTAATCATTTTTTTGTATACTCTTTTAGGTTTTCACGACTTATTCTCATTTCTCATTTTATCCCTTCGTATTGCATTTTCTGAGGGGCGAAGATTCATCCAAACTGACTGGCAACAATGACTACGAAGAAGAACAAAATGAAATCATCATAACATCACTTTCTCAAATCTATACCTGTTCTCTTTTGTACTTATGGGATTTTGTACTTATATGGATTATGAGCCCCGGATAACTAAAATCTTAAATTGTTAAATCTAATATTATAGTTGCTCATAACAGGTTTGCTTCGATCCTTTTCATGAACTTCAATTTTATGAATGTTAAATATATAGTTATATATAACGAACTGCTTTTTTCAATGACTATACAGTCGATCCAAGCTTCCTTGATGATAATTAGGCTAACTAAAATCTTCTTCATGCATACGACAAACTTTTTGATATAGCATTGTTAAATATGATACGAATCAAATTGAGACATAATATTCTATACTTGCCTCGTAATTTTCAGTATATTTTCTCAAAAAACATTTATTCACACCTAATTGGATGCATTTAGCACAAGTTGCTGGAAAAAATCACCAAAAACCGAAATTTCCAAAAAATTGATGAAAATTTTCCGAATTTCCAAAAATTATCCCAAACATAAGATTTATCGAAACAGCTATCGCGATTATCTTTTCATTCTGACTTAGTAACGTTGAAACAAACATTTTAATCTATGATTAAATCCGTTTGAGGGCGAAAATCCAGAGATATCTACAGTACTCTGATTTAAATGTTTTTTTTCTTTCTTCTGATTTTCCGAAAAATTAAACTGACGATGATTGCTATCATCTCCATCTCCGAACTCGGTCAAGAAGAGACCCCAACGATTTTTTTGAGCCGTCATTTAATGAATTTGAAACATTTTTTTTTAGTTATCGTGAAAAAACCGATTTTCAAAAAAATTCAAAAATTTTTAAAATTAATGAATGAATTAAATTTTAATTTATGGTGGTGGATAGGGCTCACCAATACCTTTGAGGGAAAAAAATTATTCGATTCCATCGCTTCCCTAGCGCACAATCGAAAAAAACGTTTGTTACATACACACGCACATACATACACACGTACGGACACGTTCTAAAAAATGCATATTCGGACTTTTGGGGTCATAATAAGTCCATATAAAACAAAAAATCAAAAACTTAAATTTGCATGATTACAATGCTTCCATTCGGAAGCAAAAATCAGGAAAATTCAGGGAAAAATTGAAAATTCATGTCATGTTATTTCTGAATATTCAGGTTCCACTGAAAATTCAATCAAGTTGTGAAATTTCCATCTCACTCACACTGAAAACTCATGAATTTCCGGGGATTCTGCTTAAAATTTCCAATTTCAGAACCTTTTTTTCCCTAATGAGATTTACTATAATATCTTCCATGAAATTAAAAAAAAAATTCAAATAGTATGGGAACTTTTATTAAACATCATCTATGAAAAATATGGCGACAATTTTAATAAAAACGTGGTTCCTAGGTATATACCTTAATCGCTTGATTAACCCGGATACACGCCCCCCCCCCCTTCCCTCCCTACAACTTAGCGAAATAACATTTCTCCACACTCCAACACATCCACCATTTTTCTTTTTCATACAATTCACGATGAATGAGTTTTATCAGAGGTGAAGTATCCATAAAGCTCTCAAAGCCTGAGGTTAAATCTAAAAAGCGAAGAAAAAAAGTTCTTCCCTGGAGGAAGGGAGGGCGAGGAAGAGAGATAGTGATGAATAAAAGAAGCGAAAATGTAGAAACGACCACCGACGAAATCTCGGAGATACATCAGCAAAGGAATGAGAGTGAATAAGAGGCCTCGAGGTCAGATGCGAATGCATCTTTTTATCCTTTCTTTTCCCCCCCTCCACCACCATTTTTTATTTCATTTTTTGTTTCGGCCTTTGCGACGAGTAGAGGTAGAGATAGAGATGAAAATAAGCGAAACAAATGAAAGGAAAGAAATGGAAAAAAAAGGTATAGTATGAGGTTAGCGTACGCTTCCAAGGCTCTGTGGTTTGTGTGCGCCCGCGCAAGCACTCATGTACACACGATACAGGGAATGCCTTTCCTCACCGGTGAGCGGAGAGGCTCCACGTCGTTTCGCATGAATGTAGATGCGGGAGACTGAATAGAAGGAGCGAAATATACAAAATAAAATGAAATGGGAGGAGGGGGTGGTACATGAGGCAGGAGAACCGCCTCGAATCTCGATTCCGAGCCATCCATCCGCCCACGATCTGTAGCCGCTTGATCCTTGCATCAGTGCTCGTCATACTGCCTCAGGAACCGATCAAGCATGCATTGCAAGCATCCTACGACGATGGAGCATCCCTGAATTTTTAATATCAATTTTGGTGGATCTATCGGGGTCCGGGAATTTAGGTATTGGGGAATTCAATAGATGGAAGTACAGGTTGTTTTTTATGTAGTAAGATATGCATCGAGGCGAATCTTGGCGACTTTTGACCACTGAGCAAAAAATCAAAAGATCTAAAGGAAACATCTTTTCCGTCATTTGAAATTTTTAAGAAAAAATGTCACGTTACACATCTCTCTAGAAACCTGTGGTTATAAAATTGAGCGAGTAAAAAGTTCTAAAATAAAGATTTTTACCACTGATTCTCAGTATTATACTAGGGGGCAGTGCCCCCTGCTCGCTCCGCTCGCCAACCTCCATATGACCTGCTCATAACCCCCATATATATGACCTCCATGGCCCGTATTTGGACCCTTACTCTGACCCTTAATTAGACCCTTGTGACCCTTATTGTGAACCTTGTAACCCCTTGTTTCTGACCCCCACGGCCGTTATTTAATCGTTACTCTGACTCTTGCGACCCTTAATCTTTTGACCCTTGTGAGCCTTAGTCTGATCAATATGATCCTTAATGTAACCCTTGGGGCCCCTATTTGGACCCTTATTCTGACCTTTGTGACCCTTAATCTGACTTTCGTGACCTTTATTCTGACCCCTAGACCCTTAATCTGATCCCCCTGCTCCTTATTCTGACCCTCGTGACTCATTCTGACCCTTACGACCGTTATTTTGACCCTCATGACCTTTATTTTGACCCTCGTGACCCTTATTTTGACCCTCGTGACCCTTATTTTGACACTTGTAATCCTTAAATTTGGGGTCTTAATTTTGAGTACTAAATTGTCATCACCAGAAGTTGATTTGGTTTTTTATAATATATAGAGATTTCAAAACTTTGAATTCGATTTAGGGGGAAAAAGTTAACGGAATTTCAAGTTTCTCTGAAAATTCCAGTAAAGATCTAATTTGTTAGCGGCAGCAAACCGGAATTTTCATAATTTACATGAATTTTCAAGTGCCAATGAATATTCACTGTAAAATTCCCGTGAATTTTACGGGATTTCTTTCAAATTGTCGAAATTCCAGGAATTATGAAGGAATTACTCGAAAATTCAGAGCACTCTGGGATTTAAAAAGAGGTTTCTCATCCAAATTTTCCTGATCCTTTATTAATTTTCCCGGAATATTTCAACTGAAATTGACAGTTCCCACTGATGTTTTTCCATGAAATTATGAATTTTCAATAATTATAGTAGTATTTGAGGCTACCTGACAGTTTTATTTCGGATATTTCCTCCTAGCTTTTGAATATTTCGCAGTAGTTCTTCATTTGTTTTACCTGAATATTTCGCAGTAACTCTTAATTTTTTCGGCTCATTTCAGATACAATCTTATATTTGACAGTCTATGGAAATCGGATTATTCTATTAAAATACATTGTTCAAATCTTCCCCAATTCACCTCCTGATGTTGTCCACTGCACTCTGCTTGGCCAAAATCCGATTGGGAAAAATAATCCGACAAATACCCCTCGAGATTCAAAATTTCCCTCAAGCTCCCTTGCAAACAAACCATCGTGTTAAGTTTTGCAAAAAATTTTTTTAACCTGCAAAACTTGATACTCCCATTTGTTCGCAACGAAATGGGGTACCACTGCTGACAAAAATCCTTGAAATTTCAGCGAAATTTTTTTAACAGTGTAGACATCCGAAGAGCTTGGCATCCAACTTGAACTAGTATTACAAATCAAGAATTAGTCATGGTTGGTCCGAGCTTGAGCCAAGCTACGCTAGTCTCGGTTCAAGCTTGAACCAATATGGTCAATTCTCACCTGGGATGGAACTGAAGTTGAGGATATATCAAGTAGTTTCAACGTTTGCAGTCCATTTATAATTCTTGGGTTTGTTCTGCAAAATTATAAGTTATTCTGTTTTTTGTTTGGAGGTAGACCTTTTGAGACGATAACTCATCAAAAGTCGTTGTTAATATCTTCAAAGGATATGTTATCTGTCCTTCAACCATGTCGAAAATTGCGTAAAATGTGAAATTAGAACTCCTCGAAATGATTAAATAAAGAAGTTGACAACATTTGGAAATTCTTTTTTCTTTGATGTTTTTCTGGCACTGCATCGTAGCACTTGGGCTCCATCATTAGCCAACCAAAAATATTGAATAACTTCGAAATTCTTTTCGCCATGGAAATTTGGGAGGCAAATATTTTTACCACACTTTTTGATGCACTAACGAACGCGGTCGATGGCCAGAAAAACCTGGGACTATTGAAATTCACATTTAATTAATTAAAAAGGAAAATTTTAATTAATCAAATTGCCATTTATCACAAAAATTCACGATTTTATTATTTGTAGATTTCTGTTGCTTTTGAAACTCTTCCGACAAAATAATAATTTGTTCTTATCACAAAGAGTTCCCCACAGCCGCGACCATTGGCACTGAATTCGCTTCATATCACGGTGACCTATCTTGAAGAATATTTAAGGTCATCACTACCTGGCTGTCGTAAAATATTCTCCAGCCAATGGAAATTCGTAGAATCGAGTATCATTCGTTCTTTCTTCGGACGTCATCTCGTCGGCGAAAATTCACTGGCAGAAAACCAAAAAAGGTCCAGTCAATTTTTATTGTTATTAGAATACCGTCGTATAAATTTTTGCGGTTTCGCCCCAAACGCAATCATCACACCCGGTAGAAACCTTCACGCCCACACCCCCTCCCAGAATCGCTTCAGGGTCGAGGCCGTGATTTTTTTTTTCCAATAATTTTTCGCAATTTCTTGCTCCCACCTTGACGAGTGAAGCTACATCGGAAGTACGTAATGACCGCGTCATCGTGAAAACATCGATTGTCTATAAATAAATGGATGAATGCTCCAATAATAATTATCTTCTTACCTCATCATTTTTACTCCCTCGTAAAGAAACAAGATGAGTTTTTCGAATAGATTTTAGGAGTAATTATATCGATACCTTGATGATAACAGACAAGCGTAGGTTCAATGAGTTTCCTATGTAGATACGCTCGTCTGTTATTAAGGTGTCGATATATTTTTTACACGGAATTTCCTGAGCTCAGAAAAAGAACTGTCATTGAGACTTTTACAAATCTCAACTTGAGATTTTCGAAAGTCTCAATTAAAAATCTTTGAAATCTCAAAATGAGGATTTTCTTTCGGGGTGAACATTTAATCTTAAGGAGAGATCTCCTGTAAGATCCATTCTTCGAGAATATCTTGAAATCGAGAAGAGATGAAGATTGATATTCTTGTGAAGACATCTTTCTGTACAGTTCTGAATTGCTTCTGCAAGAGCGGTATTGATAAAAATTGAGATCCCTTGAATTCAATGTTACTAAACATCACATGATAATCACATGATAAAAATATTATCGGAATCATGTAATTATAAACCTCACCTTCGGCTCGGCTTATAAAGTCACATTCCTGAGATAATATTTTCATCGCCTTGTGACATACAATATTTTATGTCATTGAGCCCGAAAACCTCGATTCTAACCGCACTTCGCTCGGTTAGATAGCAGACTCTCGGGCCTAGTGACGTAAAACTCATTTAAGACTGTCACAGTACATGTATCGTAGCCAATGTTACTAAAAAAATCTATAACATTCGTCTCGTTTTCACGATTTGAATGTATTAACCATCCCTAACAGATGAAAACGAAGCAAGTTCCTTTTTTTTAATGATTGAAAGTATAAGTCTCCATCTTTAATTCACTTGGATTGATGGATATTATTAATTAAATCGAAATAATCAAACTTGCTCAATATCCTGAATCTGAATCCAAATCGTCATCAAGATCTTATTGAAGCAAAAGATAAATAAAGATTGCAGGGGTTCCTTCATTAACCCTCTTTCGTGAAAGTCGGAATAAGTCACTACGCGGAAAGTACAGTTGAATAAAAATTATCCAACAAATCAAGTAATCGGGGAGAGGAATTCATTTGTAGGTCCATTTCACTCTATCTCGCGAGACACGAATAGCAAATTTTCATCCGTTGGTGTCGGGAAATTTCCTAAACGTGAGCGTAATATTTCCTGAAACTAAAATTTACCCGGAATTCTACCAATAATTTCGTCAGTGAACGGGGATAATGAGTCAATGTGTAGGAATTTTTCTGAAACGGAGAAGGTTTTTTTTACCAAACGCGGCATGGTAATAGGTTTATACCCTAGGGAGGTAAAATAAAGGACTCTTATCCATGTGCTTACCACGTGATGGTAATTCCGCGCGTTAGGTTAGAAATATACTATTATGTCACTAGGTCCAATAAACAGCGTTTGTAACCTCGCTTCGCTCGGTTAAATCACGATTTGGTGCGTTTTCATTTTCGGGCCCAGTGACATAAAATGTTGTATATCACACGGCGTTAAAAGTAGTGATGCCGTCGAGGTTACACGATAAAATTGTTGGATAGATCATCACGGTCAGAAAAAACGTCCAAAGTTTTGGAATCGTCGCAATCTCGAAAAACATGGAATCGGTGCATCTCGTCACGATTTTGGGAGGCCTTATCTTGCCTGGGTCTCGACTTTTTCGTTTTTTTCTGTTTTTGTATCGTCGATATATCGGCGGTATTTGGTATTTGACAGATTTGATACTTGACAGATTTTTCGATTTTATAATTTTAATTGAAAATGGTCTAGAATGTTATGAAACGTGAAGAAATGATGCTTTTAGGGTCGTATCTGTGTGTATGTATGTGACAACTCGGGTTTTTCGTGATTAATTTTTAGAAAATTCAACATAAATACGGTGAAATTTGTAGATAAAATCGAAAATGTTGGCTCATTGTAGCTATGATTGAGAATAACTTTGACGCGCTGTTTGAGCCCGATTGATCCACTAGTTTCTAAGATATAACAACTTGTTAAAGTTTTGTTTTTTCTTAATATCTCAAAAACTAGTGCACCGATTTCAATTTTTCTTTTTTCAAAATAGTTGTCTCGATGGCCCCTATCTACATGAATCTATATATATATATATATAT
>NW_021680804.1:166216-289867 GCF_001412515.2 Diachasma alloeum | reverse complement strand
TGCTTTTCGTGATTAATTTTTAGAAAATTCAACATAAATACGGTGAAATTTGTAGATAAAATCGAAAATGTTGGCTCATTGTAGCTATGATTGAGAATAACTTTGACGCGCTGTTTGAGCCCGATTGATCCACTAGTTTCTAAGATATAACAACTTGTTAAAGTTTTGTTTTTTCTTAATATCTCAAAAACTAGTGCACCGATTTCAATTTTTCTTTTTTCAAAATAGTTGTCTCGATGGCCCCTATCTACATGAATCTATATATATATATATATATATTGCACGCAATTACAACTGGCCTCCGCTACATCAAACAGACGTAGTCGCCTCCGATTTTTGAAAATTTTTCGGTCCCCCGCTCGAAAAACACACTCCTTCCGGGTTAAATCCCTCTGGATTTTAACATCGCGAAATGTGTGTGGTGCATCGCGAAATGTGTGCATATATATGTATATATATATATATATATATATATATATATATANACACTCCTTCCGGGTTAAATCCCTCTGGATTTTAACATCGCGAAATGTGTGCATATATATATATATATATATATATATATATATATATATAATATATATACCCTTCAATACAAAGTTTGAAGATATTTTCATTTTCCGTTGTTTCATGAAAAATCTTGCACGCACGATAACTTCCGAAAAAACGGTGATAGCAATTTGAAATTTGGTATGATCCTATATAATACTCGTATATTACAAAAGGTTGTTTAGATATGCAATCTTTTGTGTAATAATACATTACATGCCCGAGCCTTGGAAAACAGATCACCAGCCGCCATACGTGCAAGATCGCCTTCCCAGCCGAAGGCGAGGATGGCAAGCACGTGGGGGAGGGTGATATGTTTTCCATGGCGAGATATGTATATTAATTTTCGTTAAATATCTGATGAATTACTGAACGGATTGGATTTTTTCTTTTTTCAATATACTTGTCCCGCAGTTTCTATCTACAGGGTGACAATTAGGAAGTTGCCTAAACTAATCGTTTATAACTTTGAAATGAGGGCCAGGAAAAAAAAAGAAAAACACATATGAATTGAGTAAAGATGTCATTTTTATTTGGAATTAGTTTCAGTTGAATCAGACACTTCTAATACTTATTGAGATTTGAAAAAAATTGAGCGAGGAGATACCTATTAATGGTAAATATTTTCGAAGTGATCTCCAATCGAATTTGCACAATAATCCAGCCGTTTTCGGAAACTATGAAAAACTTGTTCAATCTGACATGGAGAAATACCAGAAATTCCGTCTCTGATGGCTTTTTTCAAATCATCTTTGGTCTCGGGTTTTTCTGCATAAACATTATCTTTCAGGAAGCCCCATAAGAAGAAGTCACACGGGTTCAAATCGGGTGAATAAGGGGGTCATTCCATACCTCCATGCACAAACTTGGGGTATCCTAATCCGATGACGCGATCACAATACACTTCATAAATAGGTTCAAATACGTCCGTAGTTCTATGCGGTGTAACACCATCTTGCATAAAACAATAGTTCTTAACTAATCCTCTTCTTTTAGCCAAAGGGAAAAATTTTGTTTGTAGCATTTCTCGATAACTATTGCCTGTAATGGTCCCTTCTATGAATTCTAAGTGTATTGTTTTGATTGAAATAGCTGCCCAAACAGTCAATTTAACAGGGTGTAAAGACTTTGCCTCAGATGAGTGTGGATTTTCGCGACCCCAAAAACTGTAATTTTGTTTATTTACATATCCATTTAAATAAAAGTGAGCCTCGCCTCGTGAAGATTATGTGATTGATGTCGATCTCATCATTTTCAAATTTCTGTGTCATAATTTTACAAAACTCAATTCTTTTGTTTTTGGAATCTTCTGTGAGCAAATGATGTATCTAGTATAAAAGCACTCGATAAGATATACTTTTTCTTCGTTTGTGAGGTTACTCATTTTGAAGTACACGTAGTGCTTCATGTAGCATCTCAATAGAAACTGACAACACTCTAGTATATATCTAATGGACCTAACCTTCCAGGTCTCAGTAGGATGCGAAGACATGTGGGTATACTTTAGGCAACTTCCCATTTGTCACCCTGTAGATCAATTAAAATATAGCCATTCATCCAAAATTGTCGAGATATTGCCGTTTTTTCGTTTTAAAAATTTTTAATTCTTGTTCGCACGATAACTTAAGAAAAAACTTAAAATAGCAAGTTGAAATTTGGTATGATTATAGCAATACTCTTACAATACTGAAGGTTGGTATTTTACATAGGCGCAATCGGCCCAGCAGTGTCGGAGACATTTAACTTTTGTGTAAATCTATTTCTTTGAAAGGTTGAATATCTTTGTATGGACACCCTGCAGCATGTGCTTACGATTGTATGCTTGTTACAAGCACAGGGAATTGCTGTGGATCCATTCGGAAGTATATTACCAATGGAATGAGGACAACGCGTGATACTTTATCCCGCTAGAGGTATGTTTTCCGCATTACGGATGAATTTCGTAGTAGTGGTCCTGTTTGCAGTCGAACGAGTGTCCAATCATCCCATATTTTACACACAAAAAACTCTTCCAACGAAAATAGCGCAAATAGAAGAATCAATTTCGCGATTTTCTACTATCCAACGAATGCGAATGTGAGGTCTCGGTGTCAGTGCTGCAACCTACGTTGAGTTTTTCATGTCGCCTTCTTCATTGGTAGAAAAAAAAGGACTAATAACGCAAAACATAATGGTCACATGCCTTCTGTCGGATAGGCTCCAACCCCTGCTTGTTTTTTCATAATTTTACATCGCTCCGCAATCTGTTCAAGACTTCAACCCTTAAGTGGTCACGCTTTTCTAGCATCTCACTCGCTCTACAGTGGTGCTCTATAGATTGCGTATGGTTTAGCGGGGATGCTCCCACGATGCAACCACTTAAGGATTAAGTGGTTAAAGAACCATTCTATCCGCCCGAGTTTTGAACCAGGGACCTCGGGCATGTGAGTCAACGAACTTGCCCACTTCGCCAGTTTAATGGGCATCGATAAATCTCATTAATGACATCAATGAAATGAAGCTTGCTCAATATCATCAATCGGAATACGAATCGTCGTCAATATCTCATTAAAGTATAAGATAATCAATGATTGCGCGTATTCCGCCATTAATCAATTCCTTCGTCCACCTCTTTCATCCACAATATTCCCCCTCCCCACCTCCCATCTGTCCGTCTATACTAATCATTCATAACCCCCGTCGACATGAAGAAATCAATAATCCTCTCACTCCTCCAATGACTGACGTCACGTCGATTAGCCTCCTCATCACCGACCTCGACATGATATACCCAACGACGAGGTGTGGCGCTAACCAAAGCTTCCGGGTTTTAGTTTTGCTTCTATCTATAATAGTGTACAGATGCAGTTGCGTAGAAGGACACGCGCATTACTTAGTCATGATGTTGTCCAATGGCTCGGGGCCTGCGAGTGCAGTTGTGCAATTTGCCAAGTGGTAACAAAGCGCTGCAGGGTTGCGCGTACGTATTACCGCGCATATTTGCAAAGTATCCAACCATTTGGCGCAAGAGGTAGGTCGGCGGCAGTCGAGGCCGCAGGGGGAGGGGGCGATGGCGGGAGGAAGGGAGGGAAAATGGTGCCCTCACACTGCAAATGCCCCAATGACCCGGTTTCGGCAACCCACGGTGCAGAGACGAGCCCTACAACTCAGCTCTACTTATGTCCCCCTCTCGCGTTTTATACTCAAATTCAGCCGCTTCACAGTACCCCGAGTCAAGGTGAGCTACTGAGTCTTCCTTCTCTCCTCCTTGACCCCAGTGTACGATGACGCACACACCAGGGGGTTTTTATATGTAGTAGGCGGTTGGGCGGAAGGGAGAGAGCAGAATATGGAGCGAACGTGGGCTGCTGTGAATACGGGCACCGCGTACGGACATCTATTCTTTTTTTTTAACGAAAAGCTGGTAATTCCTTTTTTTGTGATTTTTTTTCGGGAAATGGGTGACCTTTGGAGCCAGATGGGTTCGAAGGGAGAGAATAGGGTGCACGGGGCACAATAAAGCATTCATTCTATCCTACGGTTTGGGAAGAGAATTGATGGAATGTTTTATTGGAAGAACTAGTCTTTTGAATGAAGAATATGATTCTTCATTAAAGAACATTTCTTCTTGGTCGAGAGTTTTGCGAGGATAGAGGTTGTAAGTAATATCATTGAGGGGGCAGGGACGTTTATTCCTAGATGAAAAAAGAGATGAAAAAAGATCATTTTTTCTACTATTTCCTAGAAACTGTCGGAATCCTCTTTATTTGTAGACATTAATTACACGGTTCGACCAAATTTGGACGTGTTCTACCTCGAAACGAAACTGACTTCATTTTATAGATATTTTAATGGTGATTTTAAATTTCTTTTGAGAAATCTTTCTCGCACGTGTAGTTTTGAAAAAAAAAATGTTGAAATGTTGAAAAATGGTTAAAATTAATAATTCGAAAAATTTGTACAAAATGATTTTGGGCGTTATTTTTCCCAAAAAAAAAACAATGAATTAATGAAAATGCGATTTGTTTAATGGATTTGATTGAGTCAAAACGAGTGAAAAAAATCCTGTAAAAGTCCCAATTTCATGATTTCTCTTGTGAACTCAAATGATCGGAAGTTGGTTGCACACATTTTGATGCATGCCAATTTCAAATCTATGTATTAATCTATACCCGTGTATTAATCACGACTTGACTTGACATGAAGTTTGAAGCTGCTTCCTGCAAGCTAATTGGTTAATTGCCCTTAAGAAAAGTCACCCTCAATTGTGGAGAGGTTTATTTGCTGAAATAAAGTTGGAAATTACAGAGATTAACGGACAAGAGTAATACACGTGTGTTTGAGATTGGCATGCATCAAAGTATGCGCAACCAACTTCCGATCATTCAATTTTACAAGAAAAATTATGAAATTTTGACTTTTTTGATATTTTTTCACTCATTTCGACTCAACCAATTGGGATGAATCTAAATACACTAACCGAATTGAATTTTCATTAATTCGTTGTATTTTTCCTAGGAAAAACTACGTCCAAATTCAGTTTGTAATAAACCTTTTAAATTTCCCTTTTGAGCCACTTTTCAACACTTCAACATTTTTTTCACGACTAGAAGAGGGGGCGCTTCGCGCGCATATTGCTGTCCATGGGTACCAAAATAGTGAAACCTTACCGTTTCTCACTTTCATTCATTTTTTATCTCAATAATAATGCAGGAAAAATGAATG
This sequence comes from Diachasma alloeum, assembly GCF_001412515.2. NCBI lineage: Eukaryota > Metazoa > Arthropoda > Insecta > Hymenoptera > Braconidae > Diachasma > Diachasma alloeum. The sequence goes on along the minus strand of NW_021680804.1, from coordinate 284,614 downwards.
CTTTCAACGACGTTTGTCACAATGAAAATTTAAATGTTGAGTAATTATTCAGAATCCTCATAATCCTCTTCATCTTCTTCTTCGTTTCTCTTTTGCTTTTTGCGTTTTTTTAAATTTTTACGAAGGTATTATGTACTATATAGATATTACTATGTTATATATGTATTTTTTCATTACAGTAAGCAATGCATTTCTCTTTTTTTTACAATTACTGTAAACAAAAGATTACAGTACATTAAAAACTATACATATTACATTACTTGATAAGAATAGAGGCTTCAAAAGTCGATTAAAAGTGGAAAACTAGACGTTCTAAAAAGGTTTTCCAGAAGAAATTTAAAATCAGTATCAAAATATCTATGAAATGGGGTTAGTTTCGTTTTTGAGGTTGACGACGTCCACATTTTGTCGAACTGTGTTATGGTAATATCTCAATGTGAATATTAAATGTTACAGATCAACATCAAAATATCCTTTATCTCTTGGGAATCGGTAAAAAATACCTTTGTAACTACTGGAACGATCGCGATTAATTATTACAAGAATACATCAATCTTTTTTATGTTCTCTATGGCAATCCCTCACCGACACGAAGGGCACAATGTCCTATTTCATTTTCCGTAATTTTTCAATTAATGGGTGAACTTTGGGAAGAAATAAATTTCATACACTTAAAGATTTTCCACTGAAATTTCCGGGAAGCGTCTCGGGAATTTCTAACAAGCAACATATTCACCGAAATTTCAAGGAATTTTCTCATTGAAAATTCATGTAAACTGTGGAATTTCTGTCTTTCTGATGCTAAAAAATTGAGACTTTACTTGAATTTTCAGAGAAATTTGAAATTCCATGGACTTTTTCCCTTTAAATCGAATTCAAGGTCATTTTCCGGAGAAGTCAGTTAATGTTTTTTAACAGTGTAGAAGAGTATATAGTGCATAGCACTCAGTGAAGCATAAATTCTATTTTAGGATTGAGGACGAGAATTGGTGAAATGTTTAATTTCACGTTTTCTTACTCAACGCATTTACACACAGAAAAAACTAAACGTAAATTACGTTTAAGAAGTCGTATCTTACGCTTTCGAAAACGTATTTTACGTTTGAAGTTGAAGCGTAAATTACGCTCAAAATGGCCATAAATTACGATTACATAAACGTAATTTACGATTTTGTAATCGTAAATTACGCTTAAAGTCACCGTCAATTATGATTACATAAACGTAATTTGCGACGATTATGAGCGTAACGATTCGCGATTGCGAAATCGTAAATTACAACGATTATAAATCGTAAATTACACTCAAAATCGTCGTAAATTACGATTACATAGACGTAATTTACGATCTCGTAGTCGTAAATTACGCTCACAGTTGCCGTAAATTACCAGGATTTTTTCGTATTTTTGATAAACGTAATTTACGTTTTGATAAACGTAAAAGACGCTTTGTTTACACTGTTAAAATTTTTTGTCTGAATTTTCCGTGCCAAATTCTGGAAATTTTTATCGTGTTCCAATTCCACTGAAATTTCAGGAAATCTTGTCATTGAAAATTCCGAATCTCGTGGAAAAATAAAACAGAACTGTAAATTCCCGTTCCATTTTTCCTGAAAATGAATAGAAAACCAGAAAATTGTGGTAAATATATTCTTGAATGTTCAGGATAGTGACACTGAATGCGATTTAGAGGGAAAACAACTGGAAATTTGATGCAATTTAAGGGGATATGATTTTTAAAATTCGTGGGATATTAGAGTGGGATTTCTCATGCATTGAAGATCGATTATACATGTCTAAAAACGAATAATTAGTGCAAAAAAACTAATTGTTTATTGTTCGGTTGCTCCGCAGACGCTTAAAATGTTGAAAATAGTCCAGGGCCTCTAATTTTGGACCTACAGAGGTTTTTTTTCAAAATTTTTGAAAAAATGTTTACAATAACAATTACGAATTAGTTTTTTGAAATTCGACTCCTACACAGCTAATTCCGGTTTGTTTACTATAAAAATTTGCGCCATTCATGTAAAATAGGCAGAAAAATTATCTTTAAAATATTAAAAATATATTCTTGATTCTTTCAGAAATATTTTTCACGCTATTGTACATGAATGGTGCAATTTTTTTATTAAAATAATAACGAAATTAGCCGTATAGGAGTTCAATTTCAAAAAACTAATTGGTAATTGTTATTGTACATATTTTTTCAAAAATTTGGTGAAAAAAGAAACCTCTGTAGCTCAAATATTGGAGGCCCTGGACTATTTTCAACATTTTAAGCGGTTGCGGGGGAAAGGAACAATAAACAAGTCGTTTGTTGCACTAATTATTCGTTTTTAGACATATATTATCGATCTTCAATGTATGAGAAATCTCATTCCAATATAGCCCGCGACTTTTAAAACTCATCATAGTGGTCTCCCCTTAACATTGAATATTCTTATTGGATTGGAGAAATAAATTAAGGAATTCTCCTCTTTATGCCCCTTAAAATTTTGGAATTTTACTGAATTTTCAGTGAAACCTGGAATTTCATGATTTTTTCCCCCTAAATCGCATTCAGTGTCACTGTCCTGAAAATTGATAGTCAACTGTCCACGAAATTTAATTTTTTTTCACCAGTGTAGGCATAATTTACGTTTAGCAAAACGTTACGTTTAGGTTTTTCTGTGTGTATAATAATAAATGTTGCAAGTAATTGCCACCTGACGGGAAGAAAAATTCTCTCCTAAATTAAAAGAAGAGACATCTTTTTTTTTGTCCCAGTAGTTTCCAAGACACTGATGAAATTCTTTCAATTCCATGGGACAAATTTTCAGCTGTAATGCTCTGAGTGCTCCAAAAATTTCTATAATTTAGAAGCACAAGGGGCATTCGGTTGAATCATTCCCCCATCTGAATTTCAATGTATAGAAATGCAGTATTTGAGGTTTTTGCGGATTAAAGCTGTATTCATACCAGAACTTTATTTATTTCAACAGAGGACTTTCATGCAATGTTGCCATGCGACTAAATGAAAATAGCCAAAATTAATCTAAATGGAAATACTGCATTTCTATTGGTTAACATTCAGATGCAGGAATAATCAGTAATATCTCCCCATCAATTTCAAATGTCCCAGATCAAGATCAAAATATCCTCTATCTTTGAAAAAGACTTCAAACAACTTCGCAAAAATTCAAGTAATCTCGATCAATTATCCAAGCAAAATAGTCAGTTTTCAATTATCCGTGTCAATCTGTTACCGACTCTAATGACCCTAAAAAGACCCATCAGTCCCTCATTTCTTTTCCTCACTCCGTCCTCTCTATTGAAAACATTATCCCCTGATCAATGAGCCTCCACCATCTGCAGCAAACTTTATCTCACTCTCCTGCGAATCAAGACAAACGTTGTCCTCCACTTCAATTTTTCACTCACCACGTCTCTACATCACTCCTGAAACACCTTCAAATAAAAATCCGTTCAAACTAACCTGCATCATTCTACCCCTTCGCTCACCCCTTCTTCCCTTCGCCGCCTCGACATGTCTCAGCATTGTCTCCCGTGATTCAAAATAGTTCAGTAGTTTTGACTCCCCAGCAGTTTCGTTTTACACCCGTAGATCCCCTGTGAAACATTACCCGCAGCACCGAGACAGTCAAATACTCCTGAAAATTGACGAGACAATCAAATACCGTCAACTCCTGAATTCTCCACCGCTTTCCTAGAGTTATCGAACCCGGCACAGCGCCGTAAAGTCTGAATCCTCTATGCATAACCATTTCGATTCACCTCTAGAATCTTAAAAAAATATATCGACAGAATCCATAAGAATCCACCTCTTGTTATTGTGAACATCGCCATTATTTTTATTTCCATCCCGTATATTTTTTACAAGGATAAAACGTACGGTGAATTTGTATGAGGCACTTGCTATACGCCAAAGGAATATCGCGAGTCTCATATACCTCTCAAGCAGAAAGTAATGGTGAGGGAGAGGGAGAAAAAAGACTAGTAAAAAATGCGGAAGGAATTTCCATAGTTTTTCCCTTCTATCATTGTTATTTACATCTACTTCCTCTTAGTCCCCCGTTTTTCCTCTCGGGCCTTTTTTTTCTGGGGAACATGTAGACTTGCGTAATTCTCACCCTCGGGCAATTACAGTCTCATTCATGTAATCGTTGGCCCGAAGAGCCCAGACGATGTGCTTTTTCCGCCATTGAACAATGTAAAAGAGGAAGAAATGGTACGGGAGAAAGGATGTAAAGAGGCCTATATCAGGTGCTCCAGGCTTGAGCAAATTGCCCGTAGTGCACTTGAGGACAATTGTCAACGATCCGCAACGCAAATTGATTGAGTCATTCACGTTGTTTTCATATTCATTGTCGAGCAACCGCGCGGGAAGCTGTGTGTGTTCTCTTTTTAGTTTCTTTTCAGATTCCCCACGCACACATTAACAACTCATGAATATTCATGGATGTTCATATATCTCGTGTGACTCAACGCTGAGCGATATGTGCACCCTGTGCAGTGATACTATCGACCCTATTCTGGGAGTTGAATCGCACTAGGACACCATCTTCAGTTGCACGCATTCTGATATGTACTGGCTTTCATCTTGGAAAATTTCCCAGAAGACAGGAATGCGGGTTTTTGTCTGTTTTTCATCGCGACTGGTACATGATGGATCTTTAGATTCAGATCAATTTGAATTTCTCGCGAAAAGTGGGTCGTAAGAAGTAAGCTTTTTCATTTGAAAATCTAGGACAAATATTTGTTCCGTACACCGAATTGGAAATTCTTCGAGTAAATAATGAAAAATACGGATGAATATCGAGATACGCGGTAGCGTATCGGCCAAGAAAAGTTTTGACTACGACTGTACAAAACATCAGGCCGAGAGCGGCCGTGTATACATGAAGCAATTGCCCCCTCCATTACCTCCGAATCATATCTCTCTGTATTATAAAGATCCAGATCGACTTCTGGTGATGAAAATTTGGTACTCGAAATTAAGACTCCAAAATTAAGGGCCAGAAATAAAAGGTCAGTAATTAAAGATCACGATGGTCAGAATAAAGGTCACGAGGGTCAGATTGAGGGTCCTAAGGGTCAGATGAAGGGTCGCAAGGGTTAGTAAAAGGGTTTTAATAAGGGCTATGGGGGTCAATGAGACTCTCTCTATATTATCAAAATCCAAATTGATTTCTGGTGATGAAAATTTGGTACTTGAAATTAAGACTTAAAAATTAAGGGCCAGAAATGAAGGGTCAGTAACTAAGGATCACAACAGTCAAAATAAGGGTCACGAGGGTCAGATTAAGGGCCTTAAGGATCAAGTGAAGAGTCACAAGGGTCATAATAAGGGTGTAAATAAGGGACATGGGAGTCATATGGGGCTCTCTTTATATTATCCAAATCCAAATTGATTTCTGATGATGAAAATTTGGTACTTGAAATTAAGACTTCTAAATTAAGGGTCAGAAATGAAGGGTCAAAAACCAAGAGTTAGAAATGCAGGATCAAAAACTAAGGGTCTGAAATGAAAGGTCAGAAACTAAGGGTCACAAGAGTCCAAATAAGGGTCATGGGGGTCATATGGGGATTGGCGAGCGGAGCGAGCAGGGGGCGTAGCCCCTTAGTCCATTAAATAAAATACAAACGTGACGAACTACATGAAAAATACTCTTAGTTACATGCCGCCGATCGACCGCAAGCTTCTCATTGATGTAACTATTTTTTTGTTCGAAGCAATATTTTAAAAAATACGCGCAGCGAAACATTAACTTTCATCCGCGCCAAAGACGTTGGTCCTCCTTCTACTAATTTTTTATTTCACAGAATTTTTTTATTCCTTATTCGATTTGAAATTATTTTTCTCATTAATGTTAATGATAATATTCCCTCGGGTTATTAAAAATTCTAAAGCCGCAAAAAGTGGCTGATAACGCTGTGACTGTATAATGAGAAGGTCTATTGTGGCCATCATTTTTCTAGTTTTAAAATAACAAGATACCGACGTCGGTGGCCGAAGCGGCTAGGTGCGAGCCTAGTGTGCGAAAGGTTGTGAGTTCGATTCCCCGTGGAACAGAGTTTTTCAACCGGAGGCTCCGGCGAGCGGGAGGTCGCTAATATAGTGACCGCCTGTACCGGCATGGGTTTTCTGTGGTTTCCCATGCTACTCCTATGTTCTATAGGAGTGCGAATGCGGTGCAGTGTAGAATCCACAGCCGCATGCATAGGGTTGGATAGGGCCGATTAGCCAATCAGAGGGCAGAAAGGGCCGGAATATAAAAAAAAAAAAAGATAACAAGATCTACACTGATAGAAAAAATCTCTGACACGACAGAAGTGGTTTGTTGAGACAAGAGAATGGGGTTTTGACCATGAATCTCTTGATACAAGAGATTCTTAGTTTTACCTAATTGAAGTATATTCTGAGAGGAAGATGTGTGCCCTCAGGACCGATTTACTTGATTGGAAACCCTATCACCTCTGTCAAAAATCATGAAAAACAGAATTATCTATAGCGAAAAGTACAAATTCTTCACACAAGAGAATAGAAACTTCATCAGATTGATATTAAATGTAAGCAAGATTACTTTCCGCCAAAAGATTCTTGCTAGCGAGTCTGATCTAATATGGAAAGCATTATGATGTACGCGAAACTTCCTGCTCTTTCCGTCCAATATTTAATACTTTATGCCAAGTTCCCCTATTTCTTTGATCCAAAGTCATGACGAATTCATTCAGTTAAAACGGCACGAATGATGTAGTTTCTTGAGCCAAGAACTTTTACTCTACGTGTCAGAGATTTTTTCTATCAGTGTATGCGCGTGCTCTCGCGCATGCTGATCTATTCATTAGATGAAATGAAGAATGGAATTCATTGAATTTCATTTTTTTCTCATGAATAAAATTATAAATATTGATAATGAATCAAAGAGAATTCGACTAATGATTGAAGTGAATAGCGAAGTAGAGTAAAAGAATCTATAAAGAATTTTTCATTTTCAATTAATTATCTTCAATTTTTTTAAATAATCGGTCTCCATAAAGGGACCGAATTGATTAATTTCACCGATGATATATATACATGTGAAATCTATATATAATATATATATATGTATATATATATGACGTGAAAAGAAATTTACCACTGAAGAATTTGAAATTAGTTCACTGAAGAATTTGACAATGCCGCGTGTTTTTTTTTGTGAATAACTTCGTGTCACATATTGACCAATCAGAATTAAGGATTAGCGGTCAGGCAGTTTCGAGATATTTCGATATAAAATAAATTCACGTTTCTTTCATCTTTAGTAAAATAGGATAATTGAGCAAAAAATTGATCCAGTGAGCTCGGCCTAAGCTTATCACAAAGGGGGAGAATTGTTCTTTCCATGGTAGCAAAATTATCCTCTTTTATCAACTATTCAATGAGTCATTAACATTTCAAAAAAGGTAACAGCGTCCATATTCTCTAAAATACCAAAATAAGGCATTACGACCACGCAGACTCAGGTGTCTTACCGGCGATGACCCACGAGGTCTCTCCCTACTTGGACATGTTCGAGCACATACTGTATTGAATTTTTTTAAATATTCGTTCGAGTAATCGAAGCCATTTTTATTAATAATAATAACAATAATAACGTCATTGATACTGCACAAGTTATTTTTCCCACTTTTAAATTTTTAAGCAAACGTATTTAAAATTTCAGAATCTTAATTGTTTGTGTGGATGAATGAGTGACGTTATATTAAGATGAGACATATATGTTTTTATCTGTACCGAATTAACAAGAACAATTGCGATTGTAAATGTGTAAATATTCAATGGGAAATACTCTCTACAAAATTGATTGAATTTTGATACTCATTCAACTGAACATTTAACGAACCAGGAGATTTATTTAACGTTAAATTTTATAAATTGTCTCTAGAAAATTTCAAAACTTCATGGGAACATTCAACATTTACGTCATGATATCAAGACCCCCCCCCCCTTCGATTAATGTCAAAAATCAAATGAGAAAATCGAAATCAAAAGAAAAATCAGGAAAAAATCGAATACAAGCCCCATCAATTATTTCTTTCATTTAGTGTTAATAAATATATGTAACTCATAACAATGTTATGTTACAGCGTCAGTAAGAATTACAACTGATGACTGTGTAATGCGCGCCACTTAGTGGCAATAATCGTATTCTTCATCTCCCCTTCTTTTGAAAATGAAAAAAAATATTTTTGACTTTTTTCTTTTTTTTCTTTAATCAAGTAAAATAAAAATATAAGCGTGACGTCATGACCTGCGCGACCCCTTCCTCCCCTTCATCGCGTGACGCAATTGTTGAATGCTCCCTATTGAATTTATTTTTAAGCCAATGACGTCAATCAAGCATCAAAATAACTTATTCTTATGCTCATAAGTATTGAGCCAAAATATTGTTTTCACCATCAGAATAGTCGATACTCTCACAGTTCTTGTTCATGATTCTTGTTCTTCATAGAATGCGCCGATGATTCATTTCGTATAAGATACTGGGATGATGTTGAGACAAGATTTTTGCGAGTTTTGAGTTTATTTGATACGCTTGTAACACAAATATTGTATTATGACTGAGATACCATCGTCAATTCGTCTCGGAGATGTAGACACAGTTAGGTCCTAAAATAATATAACTAAGCTACTACTAAGGGATACGGTGCCTGGGTAATGTCAACATTTGAGCGAGGTCACGTGTGTTCATTAAGGGGTCTCCTCAGTAATTTTGGCTACAAAACGATAATGGGCTGCCGAACCGAATATATCATATAATAATCAAGACGGGTAAAAGGGAATTTGTAAAAAAAACTCCAAGTAGTTTTATCGTTTCGTTTGTTTTTAATTAATCATTCAAGTTTCTGTTTATACATGGGCTTCATGAACGCCATTTTATCCCTCACCCCACACACTGTTGATAATGTGCTAGCCAACAAAGGAAGCTATATTATCTATATTAAATCTTCAAAAATACAGGCATGAAGTCTCATCGAGCTTTTATGTTAATTTATTGAATAAATTAACGATAAAAATAATTGGCGCAATGTCTGTCATTGTCCAACATACGCCATATTTGATGTTTTGTTCCTCTTGAAAATAACCCCACACTGTTGGAAATTTTCCGAAATTTCATGGAAAATATGGAAGTAATTTTCATGAGAATGACATTGAATCCGATTTAGGGAAAAAATGGTTATGAAATTTCAAGTTTTAGGTAGAATTCAAGGCAATTCATGACTATTTGATTTTTCAATGATAAGATGTCCTGAAATTCCAGTGCAAATTAAACATGATAAAAATTACCGGGTTTTGGTACGAAAAATTCAGATGAAATTTTTCAACACGATATTTATCAATCAGTAATTTAGTTGGGGAAATTGATGATTATTTGGATAATCGGAAATCCCTAATAAAAAATTTAGTATTTAAATTTTTTTCTTCTCGTATACCCTTTCGGGTCTTTACGATTTGTTCCCTTCCCACCCCCCAACCCCTTGTACCGCATTCGCCGAAGGACAAGGAAAACCTCATTTGAGGGAAAAACCTGCCCAGGTACAGTCGTCTCTTGCGAGACTCCCGCTCGACAATGACACCGTGAGATTTAGAGTGTCACGAATTTTGGCCCCCCCAGCCGGGAATGGAACCCGGGTCTCCCACATGCCAATCCCACACTCCAACCACGCAGCCACCGCTGTCGGTTAAAAAATTTAGTATTATTTACTTGATAGAAAATTTACAGATTCATATTATAACTATTTAATTCACCATCAATTGGAAATTTAGAGTATTATTTTATTATTTTTAAATTTAGATTAGTATATTTAAAACTTGATCAATGTAAGTCGGAAATATTTTTAATATTGAAGAATCGGAAAATGGATGACTGTTTTTACGAATCAACCTCTTATCCCAGCCTGATTTTAGTTCCCACTTATTGTTATGGGTATGTACGTTACATTTAATAAGAACTTACGATTAATCGATAATAATCTGGTTTACGTGATGTTATGCAGAAAATGAATAGATTATTGAGCGAAGAGCCTATATTTATGTGTTCAAAGCATGAACAAGTCCATTGATACTACAAAAGGCTTGTTACAATCACCTGCGTTTCACTGCAATCACGATTCAACCATCTCGAGTATGCACTTAAATTTTTACTCCTCAATTATGACTGGTTGCATTATTCTAAGTCATGTAAAGAATCAGTCTTACCAATTGAATTGTCATCTTCCTTGAAAAGGTACACACAAAAAAAACCTAACTGTAAATTGAGTTTTGCTAAGCGTAGTTTACGGTTTGCTAAACGTAATTTACACTTAACGCCAATATGATGTCCCGTGGTTTTCTTTGCGTCTTGAAAATCGGAATTTAGTCTTCAAAAACGCCTATTTTACGGTCAAAATAAAAAGGTAAATTACGTCCAAATGAAGGGTCTTTTACGTTTCACTAAGGGTATTTCGCATTGAAGAAATCGTAAATTACGATTTTTCTACAAAACTACTTTGGGATTTACTTATGCGTAATTTACGAAAAATAACATCGTATTTTACGCTTAAAATAACTTTCATCAGTATTCATCAGTATTAATTCAGTATCGAAGCGGTAAACCGGATTGAGTCGATTTTGACTTTCGGCCAATTTTTAATGAAGATCTCGGAATCTAAGAGAGATAGCAAACTTTTTCTCATGACCTTTTTTTATAGCCCTCAATGGGCTCTATAAAAAAGGTTATGGAAAAAAATTTTCTATCGCTTTTAGATTCCGAGATACTTGTCAAAAACTGGTCAATAGTCAAAATCAACTTTACCCAGTTTACCGCTTTGCCGCTGAATTACGGATAAGTAAATGTAATATACGAAATAAATCATCGTAATTTACGAATACGAAACCGTAAATAACATTTATGTAATTATGAGCGTAAAATACGCTTAAGAAAGCTTAAAATACGACTTTTTAAAAGTAATCTACGTTTAAATTTTTCTGTGTGTATTATTCATTCATGAATTGACCCATGACCTTCAACAATATCCATAGAATTCGAAGATGTTCATATTGCATTCGAATGATCCTCAAACTTCCTTATACTCCAAAACATTTTACAAGTGTTTGTGAAAGATTGTTGTTCTGAGAGTGTTAGACGATGATCATAAAGTCACATGATTGGGTATCTTCCTGTTGAATCAAATCATTGTGGATTACCTTATTCTTACTCCATGAAGTTGACAACATCTAAAGAACGAATGGATTACCAGGAAAAGAGAACTTGTTTACGTACTCGATCCATAGAAGACTCCATTCCTACTACAAAAGACTCCTAACAATATTCATAGAATCTCGAGATGTACCTATTCCGTTCGAATAATCCTCCTCCAACTTCCTTATTCCAAAACTTTTGTAAGAACTCTCACTGAAGTAGTACTCGTCAAAATCATGTCCCAGTTTTCCCTCTCCAGAAATGAGCCCATTGACAAAAGACCTACATTAGGAAACTCGGTATCACAGGTCCCAACGTCAATGCTGACAGGCGTTATTGTTCTGAATATCATCGATAATGTCACTGCAACTCACTGATGCATATACACCCGCAAATTATTACTCCGAGGCCTGTCCTCACTGTTGCCTCGGAGGTTTGTCTCATCTCAGTCATCGGAGCCCATATCGATTATCGGGTCAGGGATAGATATCGATATAACCATCGCCATGACAAAACTGATGCATTATGACCCTAGTCCCCTGTTGTGCAAAGCCAAACGATAATGACATTGACTGACTCTAATCAGTTCTATCCCAAAGTTACATCGTGTCTTTGCCACTACTTTATTCAATAATGCTCATTTGACCCAGAAAATCTGGAACAAGCACGTTGTACCATTTATAGTATATGACATTATAACTGATGCCTTGGGCCTGAAACCCCGTTGGGTAGAAAGAAGGAAGCCTTCGGAGTAAGAAAAAGTAGTGCCACTGATGATGATTAGTCGACCAACTTACCGAACCTTATACTCGACCCAGATTTTTCTTTCTTTCTGACATTTAAAAGATGATCCACCAACACCCTCTCTTGTGATTGATTAACATCTGTATGTCACCGCTGGTACATTAACCAGCGATGAACCTTCAGGAGGAAGGAAATACCTCCTCAATCCTCAAACTGTCTACCATATCAGTCCGTAATTGCGTTCTATTTCTTTTTCGTGTAGTTATTTCTGCTCATAAATTACCAATGTTCTTCACACTGAATAAAACTTTGGTGGCTTTGTGCGAATAATGAAACAAAGGAGTTTTTTTTATACAACTATGATGTCAGAAATGAAGCTTATTGGGGATATTCGTGAACGGTTCATTTGAAGCATGGAATCTCCAAACATGAGCATTTTGATGAAATGTGAAGAAGTGTAACAAATTAATGAGCGACGATTAAGTGAATCATTCTGAGACCTGAACCTTTGCGGAATTATTTTTCCATATTTCTTTGTATTTATAATGTGCAGAGCAGCCGCATCCCATTCCAAAATGGGGTTCCCCCTTAGCAGCTTTCAAAGATGTCGACCCAAATAAAGAATGAAAGAACCCCAATCACTAAACTATTTCGAGTCAAACCGATTCTATTTTGAAAAGTTTGGTCTAAATTTTGGAAGAACGGATTCATCGATAATCAAGAAATTATTCAGTTCGCGGGTAACTAACTTATTTCTCAATTTCCTGAATAGGCGAGCGGTTGTCGGGACAACTTTTTTTCAGGGGGAAGTACTGTTACGATTCCGGAATATCATTCTCCCTTTAACCCTTAAGTGGTCGCGCTTTTTTAGCATCTCACTCGCTCCAGAGCGGCGCCCTATAGGTTGCGTCCCGAGTAGAAATTCTATTGAGCAGAAACGTCACGGCGTAAGTTGGCGCGCGACATTGCCTTTCGCGACGAAGTACCTCAGAAAGGTACGCAACAGGGTCGCTGAGACAGGGCTGCGCGGGGTTTATGCGGGTTGGATCTATCAGTATCCGCCAAAACCTCGAATCCCGTCAATTAAGAATTCACAAACTTCAGATTATGCGTATTAATTCAAATTAATTATTGAAGGATTAACGATTTGTTAGGGAATAATAATCGCTCGCAACTAATTGATGGTTATTATTATCGATAAAACGAAACAATGGGAGCGCATCGCGTCAGTGTCGCATAAGGTTCCAGCAGCGACTTAGCTGCGAAGTACGGCAGCGCACTCCGTGCGTGAACGTCGATGCAACAGCCAATGGCACAGAGCCTCTCACAATTTCTACTAGAGGTATAGTTTAGCGGGGATTCCCTCAGAATGCGACCACTTAAGGGTTAAGGTTATCCAAGTAGTTCAGGCATTTTCTTCTGGACAAAATTTTCTTCAGAGCTTATGGAATAGACCAAGAGTATTTTGAGGCGCAATATCAACTTTATTTTGCCCCACCTCTATTATTTATTAACTTTATTCATCGTGATTGCAATGACTTCAGTTTTTCTGAAATCACTGATTTCGAATTAATGAAACCATTCAAAATCATGAAATCCTCTTCCGTGACGCTCAAAATAACTGAAATCACGGCTGAAATCACCCGAAATCGATTTCATTCCGAAATCCTGGTGTCACTCAATTATGGAGTGAGTACACTGATAGATAGGATTCGTTATTGTTAACAAATGGATTTGGTTGAAGGCTAGGGTCTATTTGGTCTCACCAAATGTTCATTCGTTAATAGTTAACGAATTCATATTTAAGGAGTCTTCTTTGACTCGACTGTCACCTTTCAAGTGAACCATTCGTCAACTATTAACGAATATTTATTTGGCCATATTCAAATCTACCATTCGTTGATAGTTAACGAATCTTGTTTGGAATAAATGAATCATTCTATCAGTGTAGCCCCACGGATAAAACTCTGAAATCTCGCTTAAAAAAAAAATGCTAACTTGAACGAAGTACTTAGATATCTTTAATTTGTATCTGTTAGAGAGTTCACTCCTTTCTTTACTTATCGACCGGATCCGCTTGTTATTCAATATCAAATACAATGAAACTTTAATTACCGAATGTTAACCTTTATAGTGCCTCCATCGAACCCCAAAAAAGGCTATGAAAATGCAATGAACCTTGCTTCATTACCCATGACTCCTGACCCAATACCTCATAACGGACATTGTGAAATCATAATCAAAGAATTCTAGTAACGTATCAGCCAGTCATCAATTCGAATATTACCATCAACAATTCCACAATTTTCTCCAACACGAAATACCGGATTTAATCGGCCATATCGATATGTATATACCTCAGTAAATTTTACGGTACTCTCGAAAACCCATAAAATGCGCTTGGTTTGCGTTCAATACCGTAACGAAAACCCAATTACAGAAGTTTCCTAATCATCAGAATACACCAGCGGTACTGTTTTGCCGGCCGTGAGTACACAGATGGCGCTAGCCCGCGCCGAGTCAGGGCCGAGCCAGTTCACAATAGCTTTTTCCTCAAAACAACCTGTATAGACACGTTTAACGTTATGTATTTATGTGAAGAGCCGTGGAGCTCTTTACGACTCGGTAACGTTAAAAGTCACAACGTAAGTTATACTACCGGTACTGGGTGGATAACGTGACGGGTATATATATCCTTTTCAACTCACTCCAATGTTTTCGTTTATTTTCTCCAGCGCCTTTCATGCTGTACGTTTTATTCGACACGCGGTGCGAATGTACCGTTTAGAGAATCGTGCTCCTAGGACGACTGCAACAGAATTACAGCAATGGGTGAATGTGGGAGAAAACTGGGGGAAAAAGAAACCGAAGCAAATTCAGTCTCCATTTCCACCCTGCTTCGCGTTTCCATCCCCCTGATTTTTGTTTTAAAAAAAAATTGAAGAACCACCTTTGGGAGTCACTCCATGCTTTTTACAGGAGTGTGCTGTGTACACTGGTGTATGAAATTGTCACGAAATACATGGGTCATAGCGTGTGGAAGGGGAGCCGCGGGTAATCAATACGGGGAGAACAGAGATTTTAATGGGATTCGATACTCATCTTTTTGGGTTTTAAAACATTGATGTTTGGTATAGAACATTAATGGAAATTTATTCCGCATGGCTTTTTCCCTGAATTTCTAGTTGGGACTATTTTGAAGGTGATTAGATCGCCGCAACGGATGGTATTGCATTGTATTTTTTCGAGTTTTTTTTTGGGAGATCGGCGGGGCTGATGAGGGTGGACGAAATGGAGGTGAATAAACTTTTCGACTATTCTTGCTATTAGAAGGCCGACATCTTTTGATTAATAGTTTATAAGGCAGGAGTTGAGAATCTCAACAGATTTGGAATCAAATCAATATCTATTGAATTTCAAAGCATGTTAAACCGCTTTTAGTTGATGATTCGATGGAAATGTTCCTTGAACTAAGTATGATATTCGCAATCTGAAAGAATATATAGAAATAGATACTTCGTTGGAAAGCTCCCTAGATATTCTATAGGGTTTGTGAGTAAAAACGATGAACGCGAATAAACTATTGGTTTATCTTTTTTACACTGTTAGAAATTTTTTGAAATTTCATCGAAGATATTCCAGTAAATCTCATGAGAATGATATTGAATCGAATTTAAGAAAAAAATGGTTACGAAATTTTGAGTTTTAAGTAGAATTCACGAAAATTCATGAGTTTTCAGTGGGAGTGAGATAGAAATTTGACAATTTGATGGACTGTTTCAGTGGAACATGAATATTCAGAAACAAAATGATATGAATTTTCAATTTTTCCCTGAATTTTCATGATTTTTATGAATTTTCAGAGAATAATTGAACTGAAAAATCAAGTATTTTATTGATTGCTAGGGCATTTGAACAGAAAATCAATGGAATGTTTGATTTTTCAATGACACGATTTCCTTAAATTTCAGTGCAACTTGAACACGATAAAAATTTCCAGAATTTGGTACGGAAAATTCAGACAAAAATTTTCAAGTGTAGGAGACTTATTTATTAAAACAAAATTAAAACACAAAAAATTACGTTTAATTTTCAAGTACAAAATTTTTCAACAGATTTAGAATCAAATGGATATTTAAACCTAGTCTGGTTACCCTACGTGCCCTAGCGGACGTGGTCATCTCCGCGCGAGCATGCCGTCGTGTTATTGAGGCTTTCACGTTGCCGAATTTATTCTACACTGCCCAAGCGCGTTTTAGCGAGTTTCCGGCAACGTTACGTATGGCCATTTCATTTAATATGGGGAAAAAATCTGTTGGAAATAATTCATATTCTTTTGGAATTTCGAGAATTATCTAGTTCTAAAACCATTGTAATGTGTTATACACTCCAATTGAAAAGTAATTTTTTTTAATTTTTCCAGTTATCCAGACAATGGTAATTAACGAAAAACGACGCGCCGCGGCGTTTCCCTCACATAGTGACCAATCTACGGTTACACGAAGAAAATTATTTGGTGAATTTCATCAATTAGTTGTTGAAATTCATCAATTAGTTGTTGAAAAAGTGGAGTACCAACCAGTTATTGAAGTTCAACAACTATTTAGTGAAATTTAACAACCAATTAATTAAAATTCAGAAAAAAATTTTCAATTTCAGTCAATAACCATTGTTAAATTTTCGATAAATGGTCGTCAATTTTTTTGATGGATCAAATTTATTGATTATTGCGGAACCAACTTCTAGACGACTCATTGATAGATTATCAAGATACAAATGATTGCGGGATTGTTCCCAAATGTATATATGCCCTTACCATCTACTTTAGTAGTCAAAATTGATTGAATTTATTGAATTAGAGGTTCAAACTGGTTGCTCTTTACAGATAACACTATTAAAAATGTTTGACTGAAACTGCCCATGAACTCCTTGGAATTTTTTGTCTCATTGAAATTTCACGTAATTTCACGTTATTAAGAATTCGAACTTAATTTAATTAATTAAGTTCGTTGGTAAATTTCACCATCTAGTTGTTGAAATTCACCGAATAATTTTTCTCCGTGTAATTTTATGAGGTTTATTCTGGGAAGTGAAGAATAAAGATGAATAAACTGTTCACTCATTGTTTCTATTCAAAGAGATTTTTAAATGTAAGTCTGTTTGATTATTCATAAGTTCAGACCCTCCAACAATGCGGATCTCAGATCGACTTCTTCTGAATTCTAAATTGTTTTCATCCCGATCTGATTCCGAATATATCGTATTCAAATGCACAAGTGGATGTTCAGTTTCACCATGATTCAGATCAAATCAGTAGCTCTTGAAAATCTCTGAGGCTACAGATTATTCCGAGTGGCCAATTGCCGGCATTATCGCTCTGAAAATTTCAAACCACCTAAAAATTTTCTGAGCCGCAATTGACCTGGAATCCCGGGGAAAATCCTTCGACAGGATTACGTGTGGCGAACAGATTCGAATTGAATCGATGAGTACATCTTGGGTTTTAATTGGTGAGAGTTCTCTTTGATCCCAATCATGTACTCGTAAACGTCCATTTCGCATTCACGTGCGGATGAGAGAGGAGAAAGTTTTTGAAGGCCTATTCATCGCGACGTTTTTCCATTGCTAATAATAGTCCCTTTGAGTTGCTGATTACGTACCCTGTAATCATTAGAATGGAAATTTTAGAGGGTCATGTAATCTGCGTTGAGAATTACAGCGTGAATGGCGAGTTTATGAGGGAAATTTAATGGTGCCAAGTTTTCATGGTCGATTTTGACCTCACGATGGGACATTGCTGTCTATTGGGAATACCAACCTCCATAAAACCTCATGCGGTTCCGAGTTTATTATGTGATGTGGAATATAACCTCAAACATTCAATAAGTTTTGATTTGACCAACAGTTGTTACAAAAATACACGTAGAAACGGTATTTCGTTAGAATTTCACGGAGAGAAAAGTCGAGGATTTTTGTGAAGTCCCGTGAAAAATTCTAATACTGTGCAAGAATCGAGGCGCAACGTGCCAACACATGAATATTTCGCCTTCCACACTAGAAAATTTGTTGTTTTCATCACGAAATCTTCTTTATCGGCGAAAACGAAAAATTAGTTAATAAACAATTTTTTCTCGGCCAAATTTTTTTTTTTATATTACTCATTGACAATTTTGTTGATTGCTATTCAAATCGAGATACGCGGTAGCGTATCGGCCAAGAAAAGTTTTGACCGACTGAGCAAAACATCAGGCCGATAGCACCGCGTATCTATACACGACAGAACTTCCCCCTCCACTACCTCTAAATGATTTACATTCGGTATAATGAAAACGGGACGACAAATCGGGAAAGTGTCGTTAGTTACATTATATAAATCGCCTATGAGCTTTTCAACGGTGTAACTATGGTATTTTGTAGATTAACAGTAAAAAAGATACGCGCATAGCAACGAGTTGATATTCACATTCTCGCAATTCACATTATAAAGTGTGAGAATCAAGTTGTAACGTTGGCAGCGCCGGTCCAACTGAGCTTCATATCCAACGTTGAAGTGCTGCCACCAGTGCATTTAAATGTGGGTTGTGATGTTGTTATGGAGAATGTTGGAATTCATGCCTGAATACAAAAATTAATTTCTTAGTTTAGTTAAACATTTTCTCTTTTCCACCCAAACACTCAGGGTGACATTTATGGCTTTTCTTAGAAAATAGAGACGTGAAGAAAAACAGTCCTCATGGTGAGTCACAAAGGAGAGGCTGAAGAAAATTGAAACAAGGGCCTTTTGTCAAATGGGTCCAGAGAGTGAAAACTCTCATGACTTTTAGTTAGTCGTCCTAGAGACTTCGTTGGAGAAAGATATACCTTCTGCGTGCGATCATTAAAGAGTTTTACTTTGAAGAATAAAACTAATGTGTTTTTATTGAATATTCCTACACATAATCCAATAGGTTATGGGCCCAGGATACTCCGCGTTTTATAGTAGTTAATTTCTTTCTATTATGGTCAAGTTTTTCTTATTTTGAGTTATTAAAAAGTGAATTAAAATGTCTACGTCGTTGAAAAGCGATAGGAGAAACATTAAGTTGTTCGATGGTGAAAAATATAATGTTTGGAGATTCAGGATTTATGCTTTACTCACTGAACTCGGTGTAATAAAAGTGATTAGTGAACCAGTTCCTAATTATGTAACTGCAGAGTGGAAGAAATTGGACAGTACTGCCACAAGTGTGATTGTTAATTATTTAAGTGATTCATTTTTGGGTTTTGTCACAAATGAAACCAAGGCAAGAGACATTTTTGAAAAATTGGACAAATTATATTTGAGGAAAAGCCTTGCGACTCAACTTGCACTGAGAAAGAAGTTACTTGCACTGAAACTGGAGGGCGAGACAACCCTGTTGAAACATTTTGTGAATTTTGATGACTTGATTAGTGAATTAATCACAGCCGGTGCTAAATTAGAAGAGATGGACAAGATCGCACATTTGTTATTGACAATGCCAAATGCATACGATGGTGTAGTTACGGCAATAGAGACTTTATCAGAGGATGCATTGAGCTTGGAATTTGTTAAAACACGACTGCTGGATCAAGAAGTAAAATTAACAAATGAAAGTCGAGATACCAGTAGTAAAATTCTTCAAGCTCAAGCCCAAAATGCAAGTGTCAGAAATGAAAGTGATAAGAAAAATCAAAAGCATTTTCGACAAAAACCCAAAAGACCGAATAAATTCAAAGGACAAAATAAATCGATTGGAATCAAGTGTTATCATTGTGGAAGGCCAGGGCATCAAATTAAAGATTGTATTCATCACAAAAGACAACAAGAATACACTAAAAACAGGCAAAATAAAAACACTGCACAAATAATGCAGGTCGAGCAGCCCTCGGCTTCAAACGTCTTCAAATCGAGTTTCGCTTTTATGGCTCTTGAACATGTGGCATTTGAGGAAACACAGAAAAAAATTGTTTTTCTCCTCGACTCTGGGGCCACAGACCACATCATAAATCGTTTAGACCTGGTGACAGATTTTGAAGACCTGGAGATCCCAACACAAATTACTGTTGCAAAGAAGGGTGTTTTCATCACGGCAACAAAAAGGGGTACGCTGCGGGTGACAAGCAACAAAGGTTTCCAGGGAGAACTTAAGGATGTCCTGTACTCGCCTGATTTACCCCACAATCTACTTTCTGTTCCGAAAATGCGTAAGGCTGGATTTACGGTAATTTTTGGACCAGAAAAGGTAGGAATTTTAAAAGATGATCAAGTGATCATGGAAAGTCAATCCGTCAATGGATTGACCGCTCTCGAGTTTGCGGTTATCTCTCAAAGGGTAAAGTTAGCTAATCAAGCATCTAATAATAAAATTAATTATGAAGTTTGGCATCAACGCTTGGGACATATTGGTAGAAATAAATTTTTAGAATTGAAAAACAAAGAAATGATTGATGACATAGAGTTGATTAAACAAATCACACCAAATGATGATTTGTGTGAGCCTTGCATTAAAGGAAAACAAGCGCGGTTGCCATTCAATAAGGCTAAAGATAAGTCTCATATAGACAGACCGTTATTCATTGTACATACAGATATTTGTGGGCCGATTACTCCTCCGACAGTTGACAATAAAAACTATTTCGCGACATTTATTGATCAGTACACGCATTATTGTGTTACATATTTGATGACACAAAAATCAGATTTATTTTTGGTTTTTCGAGACTTTGTTACTAAAAGCGAAGCTCATTTCAATTTGAAAATAGTAAATTTATACTCCGATAATGGGAGAGAATATTTGTCAAATGATATGAAAAATTTTTGTCGGGAGAGAGGAATTAGTTTTCACTTAACGGTACCGAGAACTCCGCAATTAAATGGCGTAGCCGAGAGGATGAATCGGACAATAACGGAGAAGGCTCGGACACTTATATCTGGTGCTTGTTTAGAAAAGATTTTTTGGGGTGATGCTGTTCTTACAGCCACGTATTTGATAAATAGAACACCCACGAAAGCTATAAAAGAAAACAAAACACCATTTGAAATGTGGCATAATAAGAAGCCACAGATTAAATATTTGAGAATATTCGGTTCCACTGTTTATGTGCATGATAAAATCAGTAAAGGTAAATTCGATGAAAAATCGTGGAAAGGAATACTGATGGGATATGAACCGAATGGTTATCGTGTGTTTGATGTTGAAACAGAAAAATATTCTGTAGTGCGAGACGTTATTGTAGATGAAACTAAATTTTTGCAGTCAAGGCCTGGAATAGGGCATAGTGGAGCTGAAATAGTGCCCCCTGAGGCTGAAAGAATGCCGAAAGGAGTTAAAATAAAACCTCCAGCAAAATCTGATATTGAGAAATCAGATAATTGCAATATTGATGAATTTGATGAGGCTGAAAAAGTGCCTAATAGGGCTGAAAGAATGCCTGAAGGAGTTGTAAGTGAAACTCCAGTGAATATTGATGATTTTAATAGTTTCTCTAAATCAACAAAAGCGTCTCAGCACAGTAAAACTGATCTTTCTGACAATAGTTCAAAATCAGTAAGAAATAATGATCAATCTAATAATGACAAATCAGAAATGACAATTGGAGGTGAATCAAGTAATGATAATAGCCTCGATAGTTTGGTAAAGAAAGATAATTTGAAACGAATGACTTCAGAACCGAGAAGAAGTGACCGATTGAAAAAACGGCCACATATTTCTTATGATGAAAAGAATATACCGGAAGACTGTTTCATGAATGCTCAATCCATCATTAATGATATCCCTACCCTTTATCATGAAATTAAAAATAGAGACGATAAAGAAAAATGAGAACACGCGATTCAGGATGAAATTAATTCCTTATTGGCAAACAACACATGGAGTTTAGTGCCAAGACCTGAAAACAAAAATATTGTTGGTTGTAAATGGGTATTCGCAATCAAGCATGATGAACATGGGAATCCCGTCAAATATAAAGCTCGTCTCGTAGCTAAGGGATTCAGTCAAAAATATTTAATCGATTATAATGAGACATTTGCCCCAGTAGCACGAATTGCAAGTTTTCGATTTATTATTGCTTTTGCTAATCAATTCAATTTATTAATTCATCACATGGATGTTAAAACTGCATTCCTGAATGGCAATTTAAAAGAAGAAATATATATGAATGTTCCCGAGGGTATTGAAAATGATCAAAATTATGTTTGTAAATTAAATAAATCGTTGTATGGATTGAAGCAAGCAGCCAGGTGCTGGTTTGAAGAATTTGATAAAGCTCTCGTTGAAAAAGGATTCCAGAATTCTCCAGTTGATAAATGTATTTATATTTTGGATAAAGGTGACATAACACGAAATATTTATGCAGTCTTGTATGTCGATGATCTGGTGTTAGTCACGAAAGAGCAAGAAACAATGAACAGTCTGAAGGGATATTTGATGGAGCGTTTTAAAATGGTAGATCTGAACGAGATCAAGCTTTTTCTGGGAATTAGAATTACAAGGTCTGATGATAAAATAACTCTTGATCAGAGTAGTTATATTGAAGCAATATTAACTAAATTTAATATGCATGATTGTAATCAAGTGAATACTCCTATGGAGAGTAATGTTGATTATGAAGGTTTGAATTCTGAAGAGAATTGTAATGCACCTTGTCGAAGTGTCATTGGATGTTTAATGTACTTGATGGTTTGTACTCGACCAGATTTGAGTATTGTTGTTAATATATTGAGTCGATACATGAATAATAATAATGAGGTTCTTTGGAAATGCCTCAAGAGAGTTTTGCGTTATTTAAAAGGGTCAAAAGATTTGCAATTGGTCTATGAAAGAAGTAATTACAATGACATTTTGACAGGGTATGTTGATTCCAATTGGGGAGGAAATGATAGTTCGGATAGAAAGAGTACCACAGGATACTTATTCAAACTATTCGAACAATGTACAATATGCTGGAATACAAGAAGGCAAACCTCTGTTGCAGCTTCATCCACTGAAGCAGAGTATATGGCTTTATTCGAAGCAGTGAGGGAAGCATTATGGCTCAAATCACTTGCAATTAGTATAAATATTGAAATTAATCAACCAATTATAATTTATGAAGATAATACCGGATGTATTAGTATTGCCAGTAATCCGTCAAGCCACAAGAGATCCAAGCATATTGACATAAAATATCATTTCTCTCGAGAACAAGTTGCAAAGAATGTAATCAAATTGGTTTATATTCCAACAGGGAAGCAATTAGCAGATGGATTAACGAAGTCACTCCCATCGGCAGGGTTTTTGGAATTCAGGAAGAATTTATGTTTAAAGTGACATAGTTTAAAACAATGTATTTAGATGATAAGTTGATATATATGACTTGTATAGGGCGATCAGGTTTTTCCCTGGGTTTTTCACCTGATCAGTTTGTAGCGCTATACACAGTATTCCCAGAAGGCATAAAGAAGGTGTATCTCAATCCAGTAATATTTTTTTTAGATGTACACATTTTATATGATAAAACTAGTTAAGGTTAATAGATTAATTTTTGAGGGGGCGTGTTGGAATTCATGCCTGAATACAAAAATTAATTTCTTAGTTTAGTTAAACATTTTCTCTTTTCCACCCAAACACTCAGGGTGACATTTATGGCTTTTCTTAGAAAATAGAGACGTGAAGAAAAACAGTCCTCATGGTGAGTCACAAAGGAGAGGCTGAAGAAAATTGAAACAAGGGCCTTTTGTCAAATGGGTCCAGAGAGTGAAAACTCTCATGACTTTTAGTTAGTCGTCCTAGAGACTTCGTTGGAGAAAGATATACCTTCTGCGTGCGATCATTAAAGAGTTTTACTTTGAAGAATAAAACTAATGTGTTTTTATTGAGTATTCCTACACATAATCCAATAGAGAACCACGGGAAATGTTTTTCTTGAGGTTAAATCACTTATTAGAATGAAACGGAAAATCAACTCGGTGTTCCATTTGGTTTTCTCTCGTCAAAAATTCGACTTTCATCCCGCCATATCTGTATTCATATGCGGACCTTGGACACAAAGGTAGTTTATGCACTGTTTGTGAGGTTATTGGTGTATGTTTGGAATGTGACAAAAGTGAGATGTGTCGAAAATATTGTGTGATCAAGTATTAAATGTCCGTGAATAGTTAAATTCGAAAAGAAATGTTTTTTTCTCCGAGTGTAACAGAAAATGTTTTCATTCCGTGGAAAAAAATTCTCATTATCAAAAAAATTTTGTGATTATTTAAGAAAAATTTATGTCATTAGGCCCGAAAAAACCGCGATTCTTCGACTCGAATTACGAACTCACATTCGTCAGAAAACACTTTGTGGACCTAATGATAAAATCTGCTACTCCCGATTTTCACCATAAAATCGATGTGAGGGAATAAACTGAAATCAAGAACCCTGCACTAATAGAAAAATCGACATGATATCACGAAAATCATTTCTTGAGCGAAAAAC
Organism: Diachasma alloeum; assembly: GCF_001412515.2. Classification (NCBI taxonomy): domain Eukaryota; kingdom Metazoa; phylum Arthropoda; class Insecta; order Hymenoptera; family Braconidae; genus Diachasma; species Diachasma alloeum. The sequence continues at coordinate 260,190 of NW_021680804.1, read as the reverse complement.
ATCGCATACATATTCATTTTATTTATTTTATTTTTAACGGAATTCGTTGCAAGTCCGAGAACTTGCAACTGGCTATCGCCCGAAGGCCTTCAGCCAGTCGCATACATATTTTATCAATTTATGGTAAGTTTCAGACAAGAAATTGGTGGTCTTCAGGCTAAGGAGGAAGTTACTGAATGGAAAGGTAATGTCGTTTTTCGAAATGAGATAATATTCCTTACAAAACAAGAATAGTTTGACAGAATGAAAAGAAGATATTACTTCCCTTCAAACTCAAAGCGATTGAGCGTAAACGACGGTTATATTTTTTTAATATCTGGAGGTTTTCCTCTACATCAACTCTCTATTCATTCAATATGAAAGTATTTGATTCATGATTCACTGAATTGAATCATTCAATATTTTCAGTCATTTTCTCATCTTTTAACACGAAAAAACCGATTTCCTGCGGCAAGAAATCGGTTTTTTCATAAAATTCTCACTTTATCATCAAATCTTGACGTTCAAGTCATGAACACTTCACCGAAAGCTGACATTGTTTGACACATTATCCGGAATTATTTTTTTTTCTATTTCATTGGTTTTATCGAAGTAATTCTCGATTTGAAACCCCTCCTCTAGCCTGCCTCCCCTCCTTTCTTTTCCTCTCATTGTTATCTGCGGTATCATGGCCGTCTTACTCTTAGCTGTGCCCCATTCGAGCTAGGACTGCACGGGAAACCATGTAAAACCCCAGTCGCACAGCCGGCCGATTGTGCAGTGCCCTAATATATCCATCTGTCACACTGNCCGGAATTCTTATCCCAGGAAATTTATCCTCAAAAGATGAGACATTTGGCAGAAGAAATTAGTTTTGTGATATTACGACGATATTTCTCTCAGTGTGGATTCTTAAAATAAGAACCGGTAGAGGCATTCAAATATTACGTCGCGCAATGTCAGTCTAAGTGCCTCAAGGTGTTTATCTTAAGAATCCCAGGATTCTTTATATCAGTACCCGATTATAAGATCCCAAAATACAGAACTCCAGAACCAAAGTGGATACTGGATTTCCGTCAAGATTACTGAGACTTAAAACTTCTTTAACCGACGGCCTGGCGCAGTGAGTAAGAGGGTTGACTCACATGCGAGAGGTTGCGGGTTCGTTTCCCGGTCGAGTAGAATGGTGATGATCCAACCATTCAAAATCTTGATCAAGCAGCCGCTGCAATAGATTTTGATACATTCAAGTGGTATAGGGCGCTTCGTGCTCCTAATCGCTCCATTAAGTCAGGACGTTATGTGCGCCCAACCATCTTACTCTAGAATGCCTTTTTTACTTAACTTAGAATTTCTCTGATTTTCGGAGAAATATCACTACAAACCAGGAACTTTTTTCTCAGTGGCGTTGCATGGCTTCATGCTCTGCAATATGAAGACGTGTTCGTGTATTGAAGGAAGTGTTCTTCATTAGAAGAGCAATCTCGTTAATTTCAGCAACAATGCCCTTAGTTTGAAGAACTGTTTTTCAATAACAAGTGGGAAATTGATCTTGTATTGTACATAGTATAGTTATTTTTGCTAATAAATTAGCAAAATGCTTCCGAATGGTTATTTGGCACATCATTTCCTTCTATCATCTATAATTCATTGTTTATTTCATTTTATTAAATTGAATAAGATTTCAACTTAGTTGAATGTTATCAGCATCATTACTCTTATTATCCCTTTTCTTCTATACAACCGATTGTCTTTTTTACAGTTCTATCTCTCCCCTCTGCCCTTCCATAAAATGTTAATAGAAAGATTTTATTTACACATACTTGAATGAATTTGAAACATCACATTTGAAGAAACCATCATAAAAATCAAATCAACCAATGTAGCTATCGTAATCATCTTCCAACTTCGAATTAATTGTATTAAAACAAACATTTTAAGCTATGATTGAATTCATTTGAAGCATGACATTTAAAGATATCCCCGGAATTCTAGTTTTCAAAAAATACAACATTTTTGGAAATTTTCAAATAAATCAAAAGAACGATTATTGCTATCACCTTCATTTTCGAACTCGGTTAAAAGGACATCCAAGCACATTTTTTAAGCCATCATTCAATCAATTCAAAATATTTTTTTTAGTTATCTTGGGACAACCAATGTTCGAAAAAATTCAAAAATTAAAAAAACTAATCGATGAATGAAATTTTAATTAACGGCGATCGATAGAGCTCAACAATCCTTACATTTGAAAAAAAAGATTCAATTCCATCTATGCATTAGCCAACAATTGAAGAAAAACTTTACCACACACATAGGTACGGACGCGGTCTAAAAATTACATTTTCTAACTTTTTGAATCATAATGGGTCGATATAATAAAAAAACTAAAACTCAAATTTGAACGTTTATAATGCCTCCATTCGGAAGCAAAAAAATGAGACACACAAATAAAATCTCTGCATAGACCTCATTAGCATGTGAATTCTGTAAGATCTTGTAATCTGCGCTGAGAATTACACCATGAACGGGGAGTTTATGGTGAAAACGGAGTTGCGCCAAAAATACAGTTTTAATGGTGGATTTTAACCCCGCGGTGGATTTTAGCATTCAAAGGCGCCCGGCAAATCTCGAAATAGCGAGAGGTAGCATTTTCATCCAAACTTAAAGAGCATAACGCATGTATATTGCTCGTTGCATTTGAGGCTGGCTAGGGTGAATTGGAAAATGACCCGGTAGTCACGTTTTTACGTTACATTCGGGTACGATGATTCATATATGTGCACGATGTAACACGTATTCAGAGTCGGAATTCCCGAGTACAACTTCCAACGTATGTTAACCTAGCAGGCAAAAGTAGCAGAATCGAATTTTCAACATTGGATAATTTGCAGCTTATTATGAGCTAATTTTATATGCCTTCAAAAATTTTTTTGCTAATACCGTTTTTGAAAAAAACGTGTCTCTGCTAGCTTTTTTGTAAGTTAGCAGAAAAATTATTTAAAAAATCAATAGAATTCGATTTTCGATATCAGATAATTTAAAGCTAATTAACAGCTAATTTTCTACAGTTTCAAAAAATTTTCAGCTAACCCAGTTTTTGGAAAAACGGCGTCAATGCTAGCTTACCGCAAGTTAGCAGAAAAAATGGTTAAAAAATGAACAAACATTCGTTTTCAATATGGGATAATTTAGAGCTCATTAGCAGCTATTTTTTTACGTTTCAAAAAATTAAAAAAAAAAACAAATTTTGTTTTCAAAACAACATTTTTTCTGAATTTTTGTTTTTTTTTTACAAAACGACGCATTTACATACTTTTGACTGAAATGTAGAAATGAACTAAATCTCATTCATAAAAGTGGCAAAAAAAACAGTTTTGATATTGGATAATTGAAAAATCATTACCAGATGATTTGTTATAATTCCAAAAGTTTTCATCTTTATGCCGTTTGGAAAACAATAGCGTTGCGGCTTATTATGAGCTAATTTTATCTGCATTTNATATTGGATAATTGAAAAATCATTACCAGATGATTTGTTATAATTCCAAAAGTTTTCATCTTTATGCCGTTTGGAAAACAATAGCGTTGCGGCTTATTATGAGCTAATTTTATCTGTATTTAAAAAATTTTCTGCTAATGCCATTTAAAAAAAAAAGCGTATTCATGCTAGCATGATGCGTATGCTAGCTTTTTTGTAAGTTAGCAGAATAATCATTTAAAAAATCAATAGAATTGAATTTCCGATATCGCATCATTTAAAGCTAATTAAGAGCTAATTTTCTACGTATGCAAAAAAAATTTCAACTAACCCAGTTTTTGGAAAAACGGCGTTGATGCTACCTTACCGCAAGTTAGCAGAAAAAATGGTTAAAAATTAACAAAATTTGATTTTCGACATGGGATAATGTACAACTCATTAGCAACTATTTTTCACGTTTCGAAAAATTTTTGAAAAAAATTTTTTTTTCTCAAAAAATATTTTTTTTTAATAAAAAAATTCAATGTTTCTTTTTCACAAAATGTAGGAATGACCACATTTGTGAAAGTGATAAAAAAATCCTTTTTGACATTGGATAATTGAAAAATCATCGGATAATTTGTTATTATTCCAAAAGTTTTCATTTTTATACCGTTCAGAAAACAATAGCGTTGCGGCTTATTATGAGCTAATTTTATATGCACCTAAAAAATTTTCTGCCAATGCCATTTAAAAAAAAACGTATTCATGCTAGTTTTTTTTGTAAGTTAGCAGAATAATCATTTAAAAAATCAAGAGCTAATTTTCTACGTATGCAAAAAAAATTTTAACTAACCCAGTTTTTGGAAAAGCGGCGTTGAAGCTATCTTACCGCAAGTTAGCAGAACAAATGGTTAAAAAATTAACAAAATTTGGTTTTCGACATGGGATAATTTAGAGCTCATTAGCAGCTATTTTTTCACGTTTCAAAAAATAATATTTTTTTCAAAACATTTTTGTTTTTTTTTCACAAAACGACGCATTTATATACTTTTTACCAAAATGTAGAAATGAACGAAAAAATCAGTTTTGACATTGGATAATTGAAAAATCATTACCAGATAATTTGTTATAATTCCAAAAGCTTTCATCTTCATACCGTTCGGAAAACAATAGCGTTGCGGCTTATTATGAGCTAATTTTATATTCATCCAAAAACTGTTCTGCTAGTGCCGTTTTAAAAAATCAAGTGTTTCTGCTAGCTTTTCTGCAAGTTAGCAGAAAAATTATTTAAAAAATCAATAGAATTTGATTTTCGATGTCGGATAATTTCAAGCTAATTAAGAGTAAATTTAAAATTATATTGGAAAATCAAAGAAACATGAATTTCAGTTCAATTATTACATGTGAATGCATGGTAATCATAAAAATTGAGGTAGTAAATCTATTCTTGAATATTCACTTAATCAAAAATTCCGCCTAAAATAACTACTCAATATTCATTTTTTAATTGAAATTTCATGATCCTTTTCCCTTCCTGAAACCAATTTAATTTCGTTTTTCAGAAAGTTGATGGTTAACTGCTCACAAAGTTTCAATGTATTTACTACAAAGTTTATTCAGTGTGACTATTTCTCGCAGATGGAATGAGAAATAACCGAGCCTGATAAGGCTGATAATGCACCTATGGGAGTTCCCCCTACTCGACTCCTTTCTCAAAATTGACTACGAAAACAAAAAATTTCGAATTATAAATAATGATCTGTTAATAATTTTTCAATTATCCAATCTCAAAAATGATTTTTTTGCTACTTTTATAAATGAGATTTAGTTCATTTCTACATTTTGGTCAAAAGTATGTAAATGCGTCGTTTTGTGAAAAAACAAATTTGTTGAAAAGAAAAATTATTTTTTGAAACGTGAAAAAATAGCTGCTAATGAGCTCTAAATTATCCCATGTCAAAAATCAAATTTTGTTAATTTTTGAACGATTTTTTCTGCTAACTTGCGGTAAGGTAGCATCGACGCCGTTTTTCCAAAAACTGGGTTAGCTGAAAATTTTTTTGGAAACGTAGAAAATCATCTCTTAATTAACTTTAAATTATCCGATATCAGAAATTCAATTCTATTGATTTTTTAAATGATTATTCTGCTAACTTACAAAAAAACTAGCATGAATACGTTTTTTTTTAATGGCATAAGCAGAAAAATTATTAGGTGCACATAGAATTAGTTCATAATGAGCCGCAACGCTATTGTTTCCCGAACGGCATAAAGATGAAAACTTTTGGAATAATAACAAATCATCCGATAATGATTTTTCAATTATCCAATGTCAAAAAGGATCTTTTCATCACTTTTACACATGTGGTCATTCCTGCATTTTGGGCAAAAGTATATAAATGCATCAAATTGTTTTATTAAAAAAAAACTATTTTTTGAGAAAAAAAATTTCATCTCCAACTATTTTTCGAAACGTGAAAAATAGTTGCCAATGAGTTATAAATTATCCCACGTCGAAAACCAAATTTCGTTAATTTTTAACCATTTTTTCTGCTAACTTGCGGTAAGGTAGCATCAACGCCGTTTTTCCAAAAACTGGGTTAGTTGAAAATTTGTTTGCATACGTAGAAAATTAGCTCTTAATTAGTTTTAAATGATCCGATATCGGAAATTCAATTCTATTGATTTTTTAAATGATTATTCTGCTAACTTACAAAAAAGCTAGCATACGCATCATGCTAGCATAAATACGCTTTTTTTAAAATGGCATTAGCAGAACATTTTTTAATGCTATTGTTTTCCGAACGGCGTAAAAATGAAAACTTTTGGAATTATAACAAATTATCTGGTAATGATTTTTCAATTATCCAATGTCAAAACTCATTTTTTTGCAAATTTTATAAATGAGATTTCGTTCTTTTCTACATTTTGATAAAAAGTATATAAATGCGTCGTTTTGTGAAAAAAAAAACAAAAATGTTTTGAAAAAAAAAATTATTTTTTGAAACGTGAAAAAATAGCTGCTAATGAGCTCTAAATTATCCCATGTCGAAAACCAAATTTTGTTAATTTTTTAACCATTTTTTCTGCTAACTTGCAGTAAGCTAGCATTGACGCCATTTTTCCAAAAACTGGGTTAGCTGGAAATTTTGTGAAAACGTAGAAAATTAGCTGTTAATTAGCTGTAAATTGTCCGATATCGAAAATCACATTCTATTGATTTTTTAAATAATTTTTCTGCTGACTTACAAAAAAGCTAGCAGAGACACGTTTTTTTCAAAAACGGTATTAGCAAAAACATTTTTAAAGGCATATAAAATTAGCTCATAATAAGCTGCAAATTATCCAATATTGAAAATTCGATTCTGCTACTTTTGCCTGCTAGGTTAACATACATCAACTTCCATTCGTTAAATGAGACAGGCGAATGAAATAATAAGAGAGAAGATGGAGAAGAGGAGAAGAAAAGAAGAATAAGAATGAGTTTTAATTAAATTTTCCTATTTTCTTTATCTGATTTCAGATAAACCTACGCCTCATCCTTGTGAGTGGTAAGACAAAAGAGTTCCTATTCAGTCCAAGTGACTCTGCGGGGGACATAGCTCATCATGTGTTTGAAAACTGGCCCGAAGGTATGTCCTAATTTATAACTTCACTCTTGCTTCAGTACTTATCCACTTGTTTCACCTAATTTAATGGTACGGACGGGGAAACTTCAGGCTTGTGGAGAGTAATCCATTTATTGTCTAATGCAACGGAGTTGAGGAAACAGTATTTGAGAATTATCATTGAAGGGGTTGAAGGGTATTTGTGAATAAATAGTCGATGTTTGAGTTCGCTTTAAGGGGAGACTACTATCAGTTTTAAAAGTCGCGAGCTATTGGATTGATTGATTGAGATTTATTCGTTGTACATTATGTTGTATAAAAATTAAGTAATGACAAAGTCATACAGCGGAAAAATAAGAGCAGATAGCTAAAAACTGAAATACAGTAGGAGATTGCAAATAATATGTACAAGGGCTCACAACAAGAGTGAGATTTCTCAATTATATTTATCTAAAAACGAATAATTAGTGCAAAATAATTGATTGTTTATTGTTCGTTTGCCCCGCAAACGCTTAAAGTGTTAATAATAATCCAGGGCCTCCAATTTTTGAGCTACAGAGATGTTTTTTTCAAAGTTTTTGAAAAAATGTGTACATTAACATGTACGAATTATTTTTTTGAAATTCGACTCCTACACAGCTAATTTTGTTTTGTTTAATATAAAAATTGGCGCCATTCGTGTAAAATAGACAGAAAAATTATGCTTAAAATATTTAAAATACAGGATGTCCCATTTGAAAAAATGCGGCCAAATATCTCCTAAGGCGGGCGAGTAACAAAAAACTGTTCAATTCAAAAATTGTAGGGTTTCGAGGGGGACATTCGATACATTCATTATTTTGAGCTTTCAAGCTCATGCTTGCAAGCTGCAAGCACAAAGTGCTTTTTTTCGAATGGCAACCGCATTTTTCCTCCCAATTAAACTTGTTCATCTTGATGAGTTGTTTTCAGATACCTCGTCATCCATGTAATTTCTCCTAATTTTGCTCGAAAACTGCCACAAAAAAGATTTATGTGGTCAAATTGAAGATTCAAACATCCTTGGCGCAACTTGGTGTAATTGTTCCGTTGACCTGTTTACCAACCGGAATTATCAAATGTAAACAATAAACAAAAAATTTTCCTACTCCTTCGAGGATTCTTTTATTCTCATCAGTGTCAATTCAATCAGAATCGAGTTAGTATCATTTCGTTAAACACATCAAGATGTATTCAGCCAGTAAAATTGTCGATATTTTACTCGTTTTGGGAGAGTGTAGAGGAGTGTATCGAGCCGCTGCTCGAACATATCGTGAACGGTGCCGCAATCGCCTACATTATCTAACAGATTCAGTTATTCAGAAGATTGAAAGGAGTTGTAGAAGAGGGAGAATCCTTCGACGACAACAACAACGACAACAAGGTATTAATTCTGATGATCCCCGAGCTGTTGCCATATTCACTATGATTCACATGAATCCTCACATCAGTTTAAGAGAAATTGAGCGAGATTTAGCAGTAGGACGGAGCACAGTACAAAGAATTTTGCAATCTGGCCGCTACCACCCGTATCACATAACGTTGACTCAAGCATTGTCTGCGCAAGACAGGCAAAATCGTGTTGATTTTTGTAACTGGGCGTTGCAGAGACTGCATGAAGATCCACATTTTTTTCAGTACGTGCTCTTCACACTGAGAGAAAAAATTAAATCTGCTGAAAATATATTTATTCCGCTTAAAAATATCGAGATAACTTCTTCTAATAATATAAGATACGTGGAGTCAACGTATAGTTTGATGTAAATAGATAAATAATTTGTCGCCTCAAAATCTGTATTTTTTTCAAGTACACAAGTCAAGCGGAAAAGAAGTACACTATTCCGCTGATTACAAAAAAGCTTCGTAAAAGGTTTTGAAATTTTCTGTGGATCAGATGTTTGATCGTCTCAAACTTATCCGTTTGTGACCTCAGAACTGGACTTTGATTTCTCACTCAATAACTATCAATGGCGGGAAAACAAATGAGTAATATTGGAAATAATAGACAAAGTCGCAGTAGAGATTATACAGTCGTATTTTTGCTGAAAGAATGGTTCTTCTGTCAGCTCAAACTTCTGCTTCGGGGAAAATTTTTTGGTTTGCATTCAAACAGATTATTATTTATCATGATATTTGAATCCTGGCATTCTACTCGAAAGAATATGTATTCATATGCCACTGTCAGATTTTCAAGTAGAAAGAATAAATTTGTCGCTGCAGAATATTTTCTCGTGGGGAATAATAATCTTGAGACCAGAAAATTTTGTACAGGTGAACATTTATCTTTTCGGCAGACCTAATTTTTTCTCTCAGTGCAGCAACGAGGCAACGTTCCGGAGTACTGGATCGTTAAATCGACACAATTGTCATTATTGTTCAAGGGTACATCCTCACTGGACGCAACATCGATCATCAGCATCGTTGGAAAGTAAACGTGTGGTGCGGTGTTGTTGATGGGCAAGTGATGGGCCCATATTTCATCAATGGTACTGTCAACGGACAAAATTACCTGGAATTCTTACGTAATCAACTATTAGTTCTGATGGAGAACGTGAACTTCCAAACAAGACAGAGAATGTGGTTTCAGCAGGGGTCACGCTAAAAAAGTCTGAAACTTCAATTTGACCACAGAACTCTTTTGCGGCATTTTTCGTGTAAAATTAGAGGAAATCACATGAACGACGAGGTATTTGAAACCAACTCATCAAGATGAACAAGTTTTATTCGAATGAAAAATACGGTTGCTATTTGAAAAAAGCACTTTGTGCTTGCAGCTTGCAAGCATGAGCTTGAAAGCTCGAAATAATGGATATATCGAATGTCCCCCTCAAAACCCTACAATTTTTATTCCGAACATTTTTTTTTACTCGCCCGTCTTAGGAGATATTTGGGTGCATTTTTTCAAATGGGACACCCTGTATATTGTTGATTCTTTCAGAAATAATTCTTCATGAATGGTACATGGTTGTACATAAATGGTCTAATTTTTTATTTAAAAAAACGAAATTAGCTGTGTAGAAGTTGCATTTCAAAAAACTAACTCGTAATAGTGATTGCGCACATTTTTTCAAAAATTTTGAAAAAAAAACTGTAACTTAAAATTTAGAGGCCCTGGACTATTTTTAACATTTTAAACATCTGCGGGGCACACGAACAATAAGTCATTAATTTTTATGCACTAATTGTTCGTTTTTAGACATACATAATTGATCTTCAATGTATGAGAAATCTTAATCCAATACCCCGCGACTTTTAAAACTCATAGGAGTCTTCCCTCGGCGTCGCTTCGGGCCGCCAACTTCACACTCGTGAAAATTCCGTCTCACTCGTATCGAAATATACTATTTTTCACTCGTACCGTAATATGTCACTAGGCCTCGCTTCGCTCCATTACATCACAGTTTCCGGGCGCAATGACATAATAGTATATTTCAATACGAGTGAGACGGAATTTTCACGCGTGTGAATTTGGCGACCCGAGCCGAAGCCGAGGGCTGCCAATCACACGAGTTGAAAATTCCCGTCTCATATGTGTCGAACTATATTTTTTGACAGTGATGTTACGTTCAATGAGTGGCCGAATGGTGCCTTTTTTCATTTACAAGTAAACGAAAAGACTTTTCGTTTACTTTTCGTTTATGAGTAAACGAAAAGGCACTTTTCGACGCTAGGTGATGTAGCAGCAGAGTCAAAAAAGTATTATCTGACGAATGGGACTTTATAATTCGAGCCAAAGGCGAGGTATCGCCTGATGATATAATATACTATTCTACAGCCATCCATTGAATGTTGGAAAAAATGTATCGCATTCACCATGAAAAAGAGTTCACGAAATAATTCACAAACTCACTTTATCTGAAAATTCAATAGAAACTTAATTTCGAATCCAATTTACTACTGAAAAACGGCAGAGAGTCCCTCAACTCGCGCAAAAAATTCTATTAAATTTCCGACGAAACTGCAAACTCAACTCAATCCAATTTTAAATTCTGATATTAGATTCCAAAACTAGAGGCTGAGTTTTTTTCTCGTCGGGTCGAAAAAGCCATCATATATCAGGCACTGAAAAAAATACAATACAGGCACTAAAAAAAAATTCCAGATTGTCACAATCAACGATGAAGACCGTGAAAATATTTTTAATTGACAAAATTTTAGCACTTTTAATCATTGATTGTACCAACCCTGTTAAAAAATTTGGTTTGAAATTTCCGGTACACTTGTTGGAAATTTTTATTGAATTTAATTACCACTGAAATTTCAAGCAATTTCGTCATTGAAAATTCAGCAATTCGTGGAGAAATCAAAGAGAACTGTAAATGTCAGTTCCATTTTTCCCTGAGAATAAATCGAAAACCAGAAAATTCCGGTAAATATATTCTGGAATTTTCAGGACAGTGACACTGAATGCGACTTAAAGGGAAAAACGTTATAAAATTTTAGATTTCACTGAAAATCCAATCTAATTTGACACTGAATATTCATAGTAGATTGGAAATTCAATTGAATTAAGGAATCCTCGTCCTTATGCTGCTTAAAATTCTTGAATTTTACTGAATTTTCAGTGCAACCTGAAATTTCATTATTTTTTTTCCTCTAAATCGAATTCAGTGTCACTGTCCTGAAAATTAGTAGTCTATCCTTCATGAAATTTCATTTTTGTCTAACAGTGAAGCTCGAATGACTTATTTTGCAAATTATCCATTCTTGTTTCAATGGCCTCTCAAGTTGGTCCAATCTTTTAACCCCTCCCGGCATCCAAAGGAGGGAAAGATTGCGATAAGAATGGACTTGTTCCTGGAAATCAGTGTTATCTCCCAGCGTAGGTTCTGCATATAAATGCATCATCATGTGTCCCATCACTCAAAACATGTCTGAACCTCTCTTCCATTATCCCACGAAGTAAATTTCAAATTTTCTTTCCATTTATTTCCCCCAAAATTGTTCAATGATACATCAAATAAACGCTGTTATAACTGTCCAACAGTAGTGAGAATTGTTTTTGTCTACCACTCAATAAAACGTGCTTGAATATTGTTGAATATGATTTACGATACAAGCAACATGATGGGCGCAACGTTGGCGGCATGCACACCGGCTAGTCCTCTTTTCCCATCAGTTGAAATGTGACATTTTCCACGAATAGTCCTGAGGGGCTTGGCCATGTATATCTGTATATACACGAGAGAGCACCATTGCACGTGACGCGTGAGAAAATACCACGAAATGTGCTCCCATTCTGACGCGAGAGATACGGATGATGAAAAAAAAAAATGTAAAAAGGGTGAGAAGAGGAAGAGTGAGCGTTGAATATAACAGATAGTTGCAAAAATAGTTCGAAATAATTTCGAGGAGTGATGGCGTGTACCGCAGTAATAATTCAGGTGAATCAAGTGTACATGTATGTACTCTTCGTACATTACCACGTAATGGTGTAAAATTTTATAACACATATATTTGATCCATTATCGTTAAATTATCTTTGGGGTGCTGGCGTATTATCAGCATGAAATTACTGGTTAAAGTAGGGGGAGAGAGGGGGAGATTGTAATTACGACGGGATTGTTAACGTACTTGTGTTAAGGTATGTATTTTGGTCGCGCCTCTCGGTTAAATTGTGTAGTCTCAATTTACCTTTGCCATCACTCAGAATTGTATTTTCTACGAAATTCACCTGCGGGATCTGTATTAATATTATCTGAAACGCGGGTGGTAATTAGCTATCTAGCAGAATATAAATATGCTCGTGAATACTTGATGAATTTCAACGCGCACGGAAAATTGAATTCATAATTGTTTGTTGAAAAATTATGGCCATTTTTCTGATAATTGAAAAAGTTAGTAATCCTTTTGAAATTTTATTAAATTGAGAATATTGTTGTTGGGTGTTTCAATTCGTCTGTAATATCGATAAAATTTTACAATAATTTCATTATTTGACTTTTGAAAGCATATTTTGATGCTCGACACTGAAAGAAAAACAAACATGTTCTCAAACAAGTTTTGTTTAAGGATAATCGGGCGAACTGGGAGAATTTATTATGAATTTTTTTAAAAGTGGTCATTTAACCCGTGATCTTACACGGAGAGAAATTTTTGGTAAAAATTACCCTTCCAGAAGGATAAACGTGTATTATTGAAATTTTTCGTCTGATTTATATCCGGAAGTTCGATAAAAATTTATGTTAAATAATAAAATTTATCATATGTAATAGTATATTTCGTAACGAGTGCAAAAAAGTGTTTTTTGGCGAGTGGGAGGTTTATATCACGAGCCGAAGGCGAGTGATATAATCCCACGAGCTAAAAAACATTTTTTCACGAGTTACGAACAATATTTTTCATCACAATGTGGCGGAAACTGGACTTTTAGGTACGCGGAGCGTGCCGAAAAATTCACTTTTCGTCACAGCGTGATGAAAAATAAATTTTACCTTTCCGCATGGTAATTTTCGCAGAACAAATCAAGAATTGTCCATACATTTGTCAAAATGTACATAGACAAAGACAAGAAATATCTATGTGAAGGATAAAAATTATTGTTATCCTGGTAATTATTATAAAATTCATAGAATAATTTTTATTCACCCAACTCTAGTATAGTATATTTCGATATGAGTGAGACAGAATTTTCACGAGTGTGAAGTTGGCGGCCCGAGGCGAAGCCGAGGGCTGCCAATCACACGAGCTGAAAACTCCTGTCTCACATGTGTCGAACAATAGTTTTTGACAGTGATCCCGGGTAGAAATCACGCTGCTCGAGCTCGCCTCGGAACCCGTATCCCAGCTAGAAATACGCCACTCCGCCCCAGCTTGGGATAAACTCCACGCGCGTCACATGTACCCCGGGTAGAAATCACGCCGCTCGAGCTCGGCTCGGAACCCGTATCCCAGCTAGAAATACGCCACTCTGCGCCAGCTTGGGGGAAACTCCACGCGCGTCACATGTACCCGAGGTTGAGCCGCGTCACGCGCTCACAGCCCAGCGTTAAACTATTACCCGAAACGCTTCGCCGGGCTTTAGTTGAATGGCCACTGCTCAACCTCAGGTTCATCTCCAATTACTCAATCCCAGTATACTTAACCTCAATAATGATTTGACAGGTCCGATGGCATCGTGATTTGAGCGAAAAAACAATCGAATAAATGTGAAGATGGCATGCTTTTTCAGATGAACAATCACAAGCTCATCAGAAATAACGTGATATTAACTAATCGAATGGGATTAATCTGAAAATACAAGGTAGAACAATTCACTGAAACGTAGTCAAAACTTTCTTTTTTCTCGCGAATACAACAAACAAAATCAAGAAAAATAATCACTTGAAAAACGTTAACGAACCTTTATTATTAATTATCAACGCTACAGGAGAGGATATTCTTCATTTTTCGATAGGCCTACGAGTTCTAAGAATATTCTACGATTTATTAGGGAAATGTTGAATACAGGTATGCCAAAATAACACGCATGAAAAAATTCAACAGAAAAACCTAGCGCTTTCTATTAAATTTCTATTGGAATTCTATGAGAATTCTCTGGAAGTTCTATTAGAATTCTATTCGTTTCTTGCGCCGATTCTATAGGAGATTATGCAACTTCATAGAGTCTTTTTGTTAAGGTAAAATTTGGTGCAAGAAAGTAAATAGGTTTTTATGTTCCTATAGATTTTCTTAGGCATAAGATTTCTAAGTTCTTTCCGCTCGGTTTTTCTTCTTTTCTTTTAATCAAATGCAGGAACAAAACTTGGAAAATTCATGCCCAATAGTTTCTGTGGAAGAAATCCTAACAGAATAAATTATCTAGAAAAATCAATGGATTTTTTTCTACAAACAAATATCTATTAAAAATGCAGGGGAAAGTTGCATAATTTTCAATGGCATTGACGCAAAAAAAATAGAATTTTTCAATAGAATTGCAATAAAACTTAAATAGAATTCTCATAGAGCTCCAATAGAAATTCAATAGGAATTCTTAGAGAAAGTGCCAGGTTTTATATTCGATGACAGAGGGAAAAATCAGTAAATTTCAAATTTTATAGAAAGTTCAGTGGAATTCCATTTTTTTTTATAGTAAGAAGACAAGGATTTTCCAAAGTATTCAAATTTTAAATCGATATTCTAAACATGCATAAATATCATTCTATTCCACCCTCCACTCGAAACGACACGACTCAATCGGAGCTGAGTTCTAAGCGTTGAGCCACAGCTCAAACTCAAGTGCCGGGTTATGCCGTCTGATGAGCGTTCGACTGTGAGCCGGTATGGAGCGGCGTGTCGCGGCGTGAACTCGGGTCAAGCGGCAAGCTGAGACTGAGCTCGCGCTTACCCGAGTTGCGGCTCAATCCCCAGTTGAATTTCTACCCGGGATGTTACGTTCAGCGAGTGGCGAACTGTGCCTTTTTTCGTTTACTAGTAAACGAAAAGACTTTTCGTTTACGAGTAAACGAAAAGGCACTTTTCGACACGAGGTGAACGTAGCAGCAGTGTTAAAAAATTATATCCATCATGCACATCAAAAACTAACCAGATGCGCGCGACACTTTTTATCCTTCCAAACAATAAATTCTACCAGTAGATATACAACCAAGGATATCTTCGAAACTAAGGGAGATAGCGAATTTTCCTCGAAAAATTGGGGGTAGTAGGAGGGGTGGTATATTAAGAATTCTCGGTAAACAACCCCTTCCCCCCCCCCCCAATTTTTCAAGGAAAATTCGCTAATAGCTCCCTTAGTTTCGGAGATATCCTTGAAAAACTTACCGCAATGCTAAACGACTGCGGGCGGAAGGGGGGGGGGGGAGTTTATAAATTTGTAAATTAGTTTTTTCTTTGCGCCTCTCTCTCTAATGCAATGCGTGCAAGAGAGAGGCAGATCCAGCCAGGCTACCTCCTCTCCGTCATTAAACCTCAGTCCGAACTTGCGTGGTGCGTGGAAGAGATCTGTAGGTAAGGTTAGTATTTTTTACCATTCTGGAACAGTAATTTTTATACAGACATTCGTAAAAACTACCAAGATATTTAATAATTTTTATCCGCGGATACTGGCAATTTTTACTCAGATAAGAACAAATATTATCCGGAAATGTTCATTAAAATTTATCCACACTAAGGATATTTATTGCTCTAAAAATAAACTGCTACAGAATTACCCTTCCATCCGGGTAATTTTTACCCCGATTTCACTATAATTTTTACCAAAAATTTCTCTCCGTGTATGCAGCCAAAGTCATGAAACTTTAGACACATTAAGGACATGTAATCTAAGATTTTTTGAGTAAAAAAGATTGTCGCCTAGGAACATTGTTTATTAATAATAGCGAAAAAAGTACTGAAAAATGAAATTTCTGCGCACGCAGCCCAAACGAGCAGCTATGTCCCAAGTACCGATCGGGTGGGATTAGCGCGGTCAATTTAAACGTCTCTTGAGAGAGAGCGATAAAGCGTAGTCATTAGAGCTCCCTCGANCCGCTCTCAAAAATGCTGCAAATCTTAAAGGTGCATTCATACAAAATGACCTCACGAAGGCTGAACAACTAGCTGACTTTAATCNTATGTCCCAAGTACCGATCGGGTGGGATTAGCGCGGTCAATTTAAACGTTTCTTGAGAGAGAGCGATAAAGCGTAGTCATTAGAGCTCCCTCGAACCAGTGGTACCAGCTCCTGGTGAAAAAAAAACTACCGACGACGTTGCCACTTTTTCGCATGGATTAATATCTTTTCATTTATTAAAAAAAAAAACAATTTGAAAACCATTCAATGCGTGGAACAGATACAAATAAATTTGATTAGCTCTAAAAATAATTTTTAACCGGAGATACTCCCTAATATTGCCTGAATTTTGAATCCGCACGGGAAACATTTCTTTGTTCAGTGATTGGTCTTCTGCAGGAAAAAAATAGAAATCCCCCCGCCTCACCTCCCACATTTCCTCCTCGCCCGATTATCCTTAAGCTGAGCAATGGTTTCGTTCGAACACGGAGAGAAAAGCTGGATAAAAAAAACCTCGAAAATCGTGCAAATTTTAATATACGAATGGTAATAGTGGAGCAAAATGTAATTCAGTGAAAAAATGTTTTTTTGTGGATATCTTACGATTTTCTCGGTAAAAAAATACATCTACACTGCGAAAAAAAAATTTTAATATTTGAAACATATTTTCTTGAGACAAGTAATTTTTCTTCAATTGGTTAATACTCCCAGGCATCTCAAGTCACGTGGTTCAAGAAAGGTCTCATGCTCTAAAATATTCTTTTCGTGAGAAGACCCGGTAAACCGCGATTCTAACCTCGCTTCGCTCGGTTTGATCGCGGTTTACGGGCCTTCTGACGAAAAATTGCATTCATCACACGGTCCGAAAGTATTTTCTGACGAATGTGGCTTTGTAGGCCGGGCCGAAGGCGAGGATTGTGGTGAAAATAACTATGTACTCAAATATGATTTTGTCGTAAATGAACTCACTCAAATCGCGTAGAAGAATCGTAAATCTTCAAGAATTTTTTGTTTTCGTGATTTTTTTTTGTTATGCAGTTGCAATATTTCGATATGTAATATATTCATGATATAATGCGCAACGATAATGATAAATGAGAATTCATTCGAGTTCCGCGAACCACAAACATTCTGAGATTTAAACCATTGAAAATAATTTACTTCTCTCGGGGGAACGGTGCGAACTTGGTCCAGAGTGGTTGAGTCCAGAGTTGTTGTCTAAATTTTCTGTTTTTTTTCCTAGAACGCCCAATCTATTAATTCAAGCGAAGGTATGTATGTGATCTCCTGATTCCAGAGCTCCGTTTAATTACAAAATACCTGCTCAATTAGCAAAATCATTCTAGTAATCTACATTTTATTCACTGAAATTATCACATAAGGTTAGTCCTTTTCCACCCGTTCCTTAGCCATCAGACCCTCGAAGNCCGCCCCCCTCCAGTGTACCAGTCAAGCTCCTCTAGCACCTCTCCACCTCCCTCTCAAATCAAGTGGAAAAGAACTAATATAGATGAATACACCCTTCACTTGTCCAATTCCATCAACCTTGTCCCCAGCCTTAACCAAGACGTAAACTCCCTTATGCACAACCTTCATCCCACTATAACACAAGCTGCTGAAGCAGCNTCTTCAGAAAAATTCATGGATACCGAAACTCCGTCCAAACGTAAGAGACGGTCACAAGATTCTAAATCTCCTGAGGAAGATCTTGCGTCACCTAAAAGACCGAAATCTAACCCTAACATGCCAATTCCCCAGGTGCAGATTTTCTTGGAGGACTCTTCTAACCAAAAAGAACACTACGGGGATGCGAAAGACGAGAGCAACTTGTCATCTAACGAATCTCCCCTGACATCACCTATAATGTCCACTCAANTCCCACTATAACACAAGCTGCTGAAGCAGCTGGTATGACAGTCAGGACTCCCTCCACTGTCCCGGCCCGAGTACCCAAACCTTGGTTCGATAAAGACTGCCAAATTGCTAAGAAGGATGCCGAAAGATCGCTAGCTGCGTGTCGGAAGGCAGGCTTCCAGACGGATGCACTTGCCTCTTACCATAACTCGAAGAAATCCTACTTCATCCTGATGTTTGAAAGGAGAATGGCTTACTACGACGACTTACGTGACAAAATTGCAAACACGAAATCCATTTGTGAATTCTGGCAAGCAGTANTTTGAAGAAAAACTCCAAGCTACCCTCAACCCATCATGGACAAGCTAGAAAGGCAAGAAAAAGAATTGAAAAAGAATAACNGGTACGGTCCTTCCGAGTGAGAACCTGCTCCCCATCACTCAGAGTTGAAATTTGGCAGGCTTTTTATGACAAAGTATTCCCAGTCAGGTCAACCACCACTATTACCTTCGAAGGACAAGGTGACCCCATACTCGACTCTCCGATCACGCTTGCTGAGCTAGAAAAAGTACTAGTTGAAGCAAAGTCAGGTAAATCTCCAGGGTTTGATGGTATCTCTACCGAATTCTACAAAGCCCTCCCACCTAATGGTACGATCTACTTGCTCAACCTATTTAATAAGATCCTGGACTCTGGAGAAATGCCAACTTCTTGGTTCGATATAGTTATGACAATGATATTCAAAAAAGGTGACAAGACTAAGCCAGAGAACTACCGAGGCATTGCATTGGTAAATGTAATAACAAAACTCTTCACCAAAATCTTATGCCAACGGCTTGACAAGTGGGCTGAATCCAATTCCATCTATCCTGAGTGCCAAGCAGGGTTTAAAAGAGGGCGTTCAACTCTGGATAATATCTTCGCTGCGCACGCTGCTGTTCATCTCCAACTGCGCCATGGCAACCGTAAAGTTTTTGGTCTGTTTGTGGATCTGAAAAGAGCTTTCGACTCAGTTAGCCACGATCTTCTATGGCAAAAGCTCAGTGTTTCAGGTGTCTCCCACAACTTCATCCGCACCATAAAAAATCTCTATGACCACGCCGCACTGAGAGTCAGAACAGGCGGTCTACTTACGGAGAAAATTGATATCACCGAAGGGGTTCTTCAGGGTGAGAGCCTGAGCCCAACTCTATTTCTACTGTTCATGGCTGACATCAAAAGTTTCCTCCGGGGTAGAGGCCACTCCGGTCCTAGTATTGACGCATTGAATGACGTTCTTGCGCTACTCTTTGCCGATGATCTGGTGCTCTTTACATCTAGCCAAATCCAAATGTATCACGTGCTGAAGGACCTTGAAGCCTACTTTGATGCTAACCAACTAAGTATCAATGTCTCCAAAACTAAGCTCATGATATTCAGGACTGGAGGAAGACTCTCGCTTCTACCTAATTACCCACTCAAGGTAAAAAATGAGATAGTTGACATTGTCTCCACTTACACATACTTGGGAGTGGAATTTTCTACCTCCTCGCTGGGAAGGTGTGCTGCTACGGCAGCGGTAAATAAAGCTCAGATAGCCACTGGTACTGTTATCGCTCTACTAGCGCGGGCTAGCTCTGACTCTTGGGAAGCTCCTCTTAAACTTTTCGACTCGATGGTAATGTCAACACTTTTGTATGCTGCCCCGACGTGGGCTCTTCAATATACAGATTTAGCTGAAAAAATCCAAATAAACTTCTTCAAGAGACTCTTACTACTCCCGACATGTACTCCGGGCTATCTGGTTCGACACGAAGTGGGAGTAATTGGAGTCGTCCATAGGGTTGTAAAGCTGACTTTTTCCTGGTACGCCAAAGTCCTTAGTCTGGATCCATCCAGACTCCCAAAAATTTGCCTCTTGAGCTACATGACTTTGACAAAGTCAGCGAAAGGCAGGAATCTAACACCAGCGGCGCTGGCCCGTGAAAAGAGCTACAATCCAATTCTACAACTCGAACACATCCTAGAGTCAGCTGGGATATCCTTCGACTGCACAAAACCGGACGAGTCCTACTGGGCTTCTGAGCTACCGCGGGTGCTGGAAGAGCTCCGCCATTTCCTGATCACTGAGGATGTCAACCGTTGCTCAGCCTCTTCGTTCTGCCAACTGAGACTTCCCAGACTGGGAAACGGAGTTCCTGCTGCCTATCTTCAAAAACGCTTCCCATTGGTTATGACGAGGACAAAGGCTCAAGTCAGACTCGCAAATACTCTGTTCCTAAACCTTGCCATCAATAAAACCTTCCACAAAATTGATCCCTCCCAAGACTGCCAACTATGTTCCCCGGGTACACCAGAAACATTAACCCACATATTGTTGGACTGCCAGGCATATTCGGAAATCCGTCGCTCCCTACTTCCCAACTTTCTTCCCGAGACCCCAAATCCCACTACCAGAATAGATATCCTCATCAGCTTCTTGGAATCAGGAGACACGCATGCAACGAAAAGTCTCTTTTTATTCCTCAAATGTGTAATCAAAAAAAGGGCCTCCAAGTTAGACATTGATACAGCTCCTCTAAATTCACATTCCAACTCGCGAGCGAAAAAAGTTAATCTCATTACAAATTACTTTAAACGTGTATGATAATTTTTATTCTCTATTAACTGAACATTGTTAATCTATATTTTTATTTTAGAAAGAGAACAACCCTGATATGACAAAGTGTAAACCTGCATTATGTAATACTCTCTAATTTATCGCTATTATATTAATGGTCTGATAGACTTGTACTCAAATTCAGACTGCTGTTTGTCTGTGTAATTCAGGTGGAATACTACCTCCAACTCTCTTATATATACTTTTAAGGGCCTTTACCTCAATTATTTTTGTATTTTTGTACCTATTTTAACGCTAAACAACTCTGGACTTCTCTCTACCTGGCTTTCTCATAGACACGTAGGTGACTCTCACCTGCTCCTTTCTTTGATCAACACTATAGCTGCCTATTAAACTATTGAGTACCGTTCCTCCCGCATACTTATCTTTATCCATATTATTTATATTTATAATTACTTGTACTATCGCTGTAAAAAGATTGTACCTCATAATCAGCTGAATAAATAATAATAATAATAATAATAATTTACTGCTCTCAAGTAAATATGGTCTACATATTAGGAAATTTTTCTCTCAGTGTATGGATGCAAAAATTATCCTCCTGTTTAGTAAAATTTCCCACACCAGCAGGGGATTGTTTATTTTGTATCCGTTTGAAGGTCATGGGGACGAACGGAAGTGAATGTTTACCAAACGGGTTCGGTAAAAATGATTCTCCGTTACAAAAAAATTATACGAAAAATTCGAGCAATAGGGAACTTGCATGAATTATTTTCAATTTTCTAATCATAAGTTTGGGACCTGAATAATTCATTCTTTATTCGCAAAGGTTTGAAATATTGCTCATTAATTAATAATTAATTGTTAAAAGTTGAAGATTTCAAACGCTTTGAAATCGCTAATAANATTTCGGTACAAATCACCCTCACGTTTAGTAAATTTTCCCGGGATAACCGAGTAAAATTCACTATTACTCTCGCACTTTTTCTTCTATTTAAGGTGAAAAAGTACTGGAAATCGAGGTTGCTCCACGATTACTTGACTTGTTTGGTAATTTTTCATCAACTTTTTTCTCCGACAACATACGAAGGGTCCGAACATAATTTGTCTCATGAAGCGGACCATTTACGTGGAATTATGTCTTTCCAGGGTGAAAATAGCTTTCATCAATCCGAGTAGAAATTTTAGTACTTGGCCGGTCAGGCCCTGGTCCGCTGTGCCGTAGAAAAATTACGGTTGCCACATCAGGGCCTGATAGGAAATGTAATGCAAAGCATGATCAGGACCTGATTTCTAAACCTGATAAGGGCCGTGACAGGCGGCCTGGTTTCGCCCTTACCTGGCATAGACTTTGCTACAAATTAATAAATTGGGCCAAAATTGAATAATAATAAATAAATAAATAAAGTCCCAGAATAGGCGGGTCGAGAAAAAAAAGAAAAAAAACACCCANAATGTCACAGACGGTCGAGCGGTGGACCAATCACAGAATGGCTCGAGTCGACTTAACCCAATCTTGAGGTGCGCCTCGGCCAATGGAGGACGACAACTCCCCACTCTCTTCTTTTTCGACCAATGAAGCGTCATCTGACCGTCTTCGTGACGTCATGACCGGAAAATTGACCTCGAAAACGACTGATTTTCAATTAATTATGATAAGACATCTAGGCAATATTTCTCTATAATTTTCGCCGTTTAGCTATCCATATGTTATGAAAAATGTGTAAATAGGGGAATTAGAAAGAATTGAGCTTCATGCAAGTTTCCTATTAATCAAGTTCACTGGGATAATTTTTGATGAGATAGAGAATAAATTTTTCATTGCTCAAGCCCAAAAAGGGCTCTTTTACCGACGGTANCACCCAGAGCGAGACTTGAACTCGGGACCTTCCGCGTAGTAGTTATGTACCTTTTTTTTTAGAGTTTATTTATTCAGGTCATTTGAAATCACATTTTTTACAGGCATGAGTTAAACTCCCTAAAAAAACGCCTTAAAATTATCAAATAATATTGGGTGAAAAAGGTGGTCTGTGGTGAGACGTCTCGCTATTCTAATATGATTTTTTAGGAACGCTAAATGATACATTAAAAACATTTTGTGTGAAAGTTGAGTGAATCAGAAGAAAAAAACAGTATTTCGTCATTTGACGTATTGAATGTGGAAAAATTTTGACCAAAAGCAAAACCACGTCACCAGTGTTAGTTTAGGATACTGTACTTAACAACTACTATGTACAGCTATTTACAAAAGCAAGGCTAACAGGAGTAGCCATCCATCTAACTATATTCATATCTTGAAGACTCGCGAGGAAGCTGGATTTTAGCCAGCATCATCTTCAGCATGCTTGTTGAGTCTCGCTCTTAGTTCAGCGAGATATCTCGCTGAATCATCTAACCATCAGAGTTTGGGGTTAAGACGACTATGATCCAGATAGTCACGTTCAGGGATTGCCGTGGAGAATTTGGTCGACTGGTAGTTGTCGTCAGTTAGCGGGATTTTTTTGTTAGAGGGGTGTCTGGGCAGATGGTACAGCCTTGGGACGTTGTTGGCGTCTTGTATCAGACCAAGTCTGTCAAGGTGCATAAACGCCTGAGGCTGGAGGTATCCAGATCCTGCTGACAGGTTCGTTTCAACAGGGTCAATGTGGCTGAGCTTGTTGATTAACTCATTTTTAATTATTCTCAATTGAGAGTAATAGTCTCTGGTGAGTCTGATGATAAAATTATCCACTCTGGGGATATTAACCTCGTCATACAGTGTTTTATTACTGACCATGTGCAGGAAGTTGGAGTGAGCAGATCGGTATATCTTGAGGGATGCTCGGATGCATTGCTTTTCAAGCAGTCTCATCCTCTCGATGGCAGATGCAGACATGTTCCACCACACTGAACATGCATACGTGAGTAGAGGTCGTACCAGCAGGTGGTAACAAATGATGCGAGCACGGTGTGTTATGTGCCGATTGTAGAAGAGGCGTCTCAGTGATTGGAACCTGGCTGATGCTTTTGCGATCTGAGTGTTCACATGTTTGGTGCAATGGGCTAGATGGTCAATATGAACTCCAAGGTACCTGACCGTTTGTTTGGTTGGGACGATTACTTCTTCACGGCTGTCCGGTTTAAAGGTTTTAATCTCGAGAGAGTTGATGCCAGCCACGTTACATCTATTAACTTCGTGCCAAGGTCGACGAATTAGTATATTCTCACACTTGAGAGGGCTCATACGGAGGTTCCACATTGAATAGTAGTTATTTATCTTGTTGACTAATGTTTGAAGTGTGGGTTGAATGCTCTTCACGTTCTTCCCAGTCACGTAGACAATCAGATCATCAGCGTAGGTTATTGAGTGAGTTCCAGGGGTGGTGTTAAGTCCAAAGGCATTGAGGATGTCCATATCGTTCTTAAAAATCATCGTTTGTTTTGAGTATATCAATAATACTCCCAATAAAATTGTAGTATTGAACTAAATCTAGAATAATATCAATTAGTATAATTTTCCTGATCATCATCCTCCTCCCCTCCAACCCGCCCCCCTTTACCATTTCCACCGCGACTCTTTGTTTGGTGAAAATTTGTCTAAGTCCCATACGGCATGCCTTATCCGGACCTGATCATTGCCGGATCAGGTTCGCCGTATTGAACTTATAGAATTTTCGAAGTTAAGGATTCCCGGCATACCTTACTTTGTCCTGATCATGGCCGGATCGAGTTGGCCGTATCAGGTATACTCAACAAGCACTCGTGTTCAATCAAAACAGGCTGAAAAAGACCCCGGAATTTCCCTTATCAGACATGCCTGATGTAACTTTAATTTTTCTCTATCACAGTAGGCTCAAAAGGCCCTGACTGGGGCATGATCAGGCATGTCTGCTTAAAGTTTGGAATTTATTGGTAAGGTGAAAATGCAATGGTCCCCTTCAGGCCCTGATCTGGCATGCCGTAATCAGGTATACCGTATCGATACCGGAGCAGGGTCTTCTCTGTCAAAAGGTTTGTCTGACGAAATTTCTACTCGGGAAGTGGAAATGATGATTGATTAAATTATAGGATTGCCCCTAAATAATCATTATTATTCTATTTAATGATTCATTCCTTATCCTTAAGTATTGGATAGCCAAAATGAAAAACTACTCTTCCTTGCCTCGCATAAAACATTCTTCGGGAGCAAAACACATACGGTAGTAAAGAATAACGAGTAGATAGAGCTAGAAATGAGATTTCTTGTTTGCACCGACAATGACAATTTTTTGGAACAACTAAATCAATTTCTGTGTGCGAAAAAGTTTTCATCTCCGGACACTCTTCAAATGTTCAGCACGATATTTTTTTATCTCGGTAATTTTTAACTTACGATGTTTTTGATCTACACTAGACTTATTGAAGACCATTTTTGTTCTTTCAATGCATTATAAACCGTCAAAACTCTATTCTTCGAGAAAAATTCATAAAATGATTTAGAAATGTAATTTTTGAAGATCACTCAGTTGACGCTAATATTCCGACCCTCATTTTTTACCCTCCACTTTTTGACCCTTATATTCTTACACTTAGTGTCTGAGCATCATATTACACTTGAGAGCGCTTGGTACAACCGGGGCTGATACGAAATGATTACCCTCGAATTGAAACATCCATTCCCCATTCGAGTATAAATATACTTGAATCAAGTATATTACATCAGTAACGAAGTAGTAAAACGGTTCAAGTCAATTTTGATTATTGCCCAGTTTTCAATGAATATCTCGGAATCTAAGGAAGATAGCAAAATTTTTGTTATAAACTTTTTTGTAGAGCCAATTGAGAGCTACAACAAATGAAATTACGAAAATTTCGCTATCTCTATTAGATTCGGAAATATTTTCCAAAGACTCAACTGGGAGATATGTCGACTTAAACTGTTTTACCACTTCGCTACTGATGTACTCGAATCAAGAATAATATACTTGAATCAGGTTTGTGTATATACTTGATTCTGATATAAAATATACTCAATTCAAGTATTTCTTCCGTGCAGATTTCACGATTTTAGAAATTTACAAGAGAATGTTTTCTTATATCAAAGAAATGATCTTAGTCGAAAGTAATTTTTTTCTCAGTGTATGGTTCTCCAGACAGGATCGATGTCCTCAATTTTAACAGTATAACTGACGTGACTTATTCTTCTGTCTTTCATAATTTTGGATACCCTCATCCTTTGTCTACTCATTGCAAAATCCAAAATTGTAATACTGAGAATCCTCAGACCAAGATAATCATCTCCCTTTCCGTGTATATGTAACGGTTCGTTCCGCTCTTGCACGCGTGCAATACCTGAATTTCCATTAATCTTTAATTACCTCAACTGCCGGCGCACAAGAGTAAGTTTCCCACAAAATATTATTTTTACTTATTCTTTCCCCCGCCTATTATATCCACCAAGTGTATCCCATATAGGAAGCACTTTCACGCTCTTCAAGGAAGTTTCTCAGTGGGCTTGAAGTGAACTTTTATCTCGAGTGCAACGTCTGCCCGTTGGATAGAAGGGGGATTGAAACATCGTATGAAATAGGATATATTTTTCCAAGACGGAAATGAGGGGAAAAGATAGATAAAAATGGAGGAGACAGAATTGGGGGGAGAAGAACTGTGTTATTTTCGAGTTATTTGAGTTTTCTGATTCTTACGATGTTGATTGGTTGCAGACTGGACGGAGGAGGCAGTCGCCAAGGCAGAAATATTGCGGCTAATTTACCAGGGACGTTTTCTGCACAGCAATGTCACGCTCGGTGCGCTTGGTCTTCCTTTCGGAAAAACAACAGTTATGCATCTGGTACCACGGGAGAACTTGCCCGAGCCTAATTCCCAAGGTATGTTTGTCATGGTTTTCGTATGATTACTCAAATTAAATAAGTGCGTTGAATTTCCCAGGTATACTTCCTCATGGCGAATATATGCATGTCTCTCCAGACCAGTATTAAAATATTGCTCATATTTTTGCAAAGTTCTTGTTATCTCTGTGAGTTACCCAGCCGTCCTTCACTCAAATCCTTCATAAATCCAGTGATAAATATCAATCTATCTCGATTGAACAACATTAATTCAGTAGTGGAATGATAAATGGAGATAAGACCGAAACCGAGATACATGGGAGGTATGAAGGCAGCTTGTTTTATTACAAATATATGGGAAAAGGAAAGATTCAGCAAAAAAATGTCGCAGGATGTTTCAGTAGGAAATTTTTGGGGGATCTCGCTATTGACATTCTTATATAAAAAAAAGTAGGTGTAAGGATAGCTGCAAAATAATCAGCTGTAACTTGAAAACTTGATCGTTATTGATTGAAAAATTCGAACAGAAATTTTTCAAATATATGTCGAATACGAGAAGCTTTTGTCGAAGAAAATGAAGATTTTGTGGAGAATTTCTTGAGCAATAATTTTTTTTCCTGTTATTCTTCAACTCTATTAATTTTAGAGATATGTGCTAAATCATCAACACCTTTCTATCGAAATCAACATTGAAGAGTCTTTTATGTCACACCGTACCGTACGAAGTCAAGTCGGTGCCACTCGGGCATAAATTTAGTTTTCAACGCAAGTGAGTACAGACCTCGCCTTCGGCTCGGCCTGTAAACTTCACATTCGTCGCAAACGAAATTCATGCCCTTGTGGTCTAATATATTATTTGGTTTGAAAACTACGACTTTCAGCAAAAAAAATATCTTTTTGTAATATCTGCCTCAAAAGTTCACTTTTCGAAACCGTTTAGTGTGTGTAAAGTGGTTGTTTTACGCACACCGTGCACAAAAGCAACCACTTTACCCCCACTACGGTTCCGAACAGTGAACTCGGTAGGTATTACAAAAAATTGGATGTGTTACGCGTGCGTGCGAAAAAGTGGTTCTTTACGCACTTGTAACACAATATACTATTTTTTGAAGTCCAGAAGATGCTATAGATAAATATTACTATAACCTGGGGAGGTAAAATAAAGGGGTCGTGCTCACTTGCGAAATTATCACGTGGGTAAGGATCCTTTATTTTAAGTCCCTTGGTTAAAATGATTCTTCTTCGTAAATATCTCGTCAATCCGGATTTTTCGTGAGCAAAATGCAACTGCTTTTTTCATCACCTATGCGTAAAGTGAAATTTTTCGCACACCTCCCACGTGCGTCACTTCGCTTACGCACTCGGAATTCACTTTACGCACGCTCTTACACTTTCGCGCGCCGTACGGAAAACAACCGCTGTAGGCACACTAAACCGTTCCAAAAAGCCCACTTTTCGAAATGGTTTAGCGTGCATAAAACGGTTCTCGTGATCTTGACGCACTCGTGCACAAAAAATAACCATTTTACCGCCACTACCGTTCCAAATAGTGAACTCGGCAGGCATCACAAAATAGTATATTTCGATGCAAGTGCGTAAAAGTGCTTTGTTACATTTTTCTGAAAATTACCAAATTAACCTACTAGTTTCAGAGATATTGGCAAAATAGTCGACCCAATCTTCTTCGTGTAGCGTACTTACAGGATCTTTTACATTCAAAATACCTCGAAAACTAGAGTTTTCAGCATCAGACAGCATTTAAATATCGTACGTGAAGTCCAGAAAAGGCTAAACAAAAAGATTTTTCGACATTTTTCGTAATCTTCGTTGAGTCAAAATTTCATAGTCTTTTTTTCCCAAATATTGAAAAAAACCAGTACATGCACAATAATATCGAGATACCCTTTTCCAGGCCCCAATATCTTTTACAAAGAAAGTCTCGACATCTTTCTCTAAACCTAAAACTCCATGAAATTATTCGTAAGATCCTTCTACATCCTTCAAAACATATTTTGGCGAAATGGAAATTTCATATCCTATCCCTCTGAATATCCCATTAAACCCATAAAGTTCTCCTCGAAACTACTGTAGTTTATAAAATATTCTACTAATACCCGACATTTATTTCCAAACCCACTCGTTTCGGACTTATCCCCATCTACTCCTCCGGTACAAAATCCCAGTCTAACACCACTGAATCCGTAATTTTAATCCGATGAATCGAATCTGTTTCAGATCAGAGACAAAAGAGTAAAGGGGGCGGTAGTAGTTGCTGCTCAGCATCGTGCTGCATACTCTAAACATTGGCCGCCTTGGATTACTGCGAGGTCATTATTAATACACATGAGACAATGGGAAATCCAAGCTGGGCCACGGTTTCTAAGATTTTATGGCTGATGTATAATCGTTAGTGGCTGAGATCTTATGAGCAGTGTAGCTGAGTAATAGTAAAAACCTAGCATTCTGACTGGAATTCACCAGTACTCTGGTTAACGTGGCGGGGACACAATGAAAATCAATTGAATTAATGAGCGCCACGTGAGATGGAAGTTGAACCAATGCATATTTTCTACTAGACGTTAGTTTTATTGTTGAAAAAACGTTTTATGCTGTTCAATGCGTCGTCGAGTGGTGTTATCACAATTTAAAAGAAAGCTATGACCATTGTAATATCGATAATCTAATACTCATAGAAGGGAGACTAGCGTCAGAGCCAAACTTCGATTATAAATGTGCCCCTTGCACATGTCGAATCGACGGATCGTCCCTTCTGCCCAATGCGGGAAATGCTTCGCCACGTGTGACTCATTGTTTTCAATAATTGATGGAAGATATAGCCGTGGAATAATGAAAATAAATCTACTCATCCGCGCTTTAAAAAGTATTCCTGAGTGCCGCTAGACGCGCCATGAGTGCATTAATATGTTGCAAATGCCTTTTGTTATTCAAAAGTTCATTGGCCTCCTGGTACATGACTGCGGCGCACAAATAAAATTCACCGAGATAATTTTAATGATGGAAGTAAATAAATTTCATTACCAAACAAAAACAGCACATGAAAGGGATAATAAATTAATATCATGTAGTATTCATTTCTCCTCCTCTCTCTCCCCGCCTCGCGCAGAAATGCTCTCTGAATAATAAAACTAACAAGACAAAGGGAAAACAAACATTACAACTCAAGAACGAGAAAACAAAATGCTACAGTGCTTAAAGTCTCAATCACTATCCAACTATCGCAGCGTTATTATAATTATTGTAGACCGGAATATGTGTGTGAGACTGGGTCAAATAAAAGATTGATTAAGTAAACCAATTCAGAGAAAAAATGATTTGAAAAAAAAAGAGAAAAAAAATGGCAAAAAAATCGGGTGTATGTGTTTTGAGCGAGATTGATGGAAAAAGAATAAATTTATGTTGTGATATGCAGGTAGTAAATATTATATACATACTATTATTAAAATTATATATAAATATATATAAATATATTAAAATTGGTATGAGACACGTTGACACGCAGTTGAACTCTCATACTATAGACTTTATTATCATGAATTTAGAGAAAAAAATGAAGAAAACAAAAATTAAGTAATATTACGACGCCACTTTGAGAGTTTAGTAATTCAGTATAAAAGAGATGGAGAAACAAATTGCTGAGGAAATGGACATTGGATCTCTTATGGTAGTTATGATTAAATCAAATCTCAAATATATTCCCTGTTAGCTCCTTTTCGTCCCCCTATCGCCGCCACTCCTTCCCACGAGAAACTCAAAAAAAAATACAATTGATGAAGAAAAAGCAAATTTTAAATGAATTATCCCCGTCCAAATTTTTTCGTAATTCGGCCTATAGTGTGGAAATAAAAAAGGCAAATATATCTCGTAGTCCCAGTTGATGCCCAAATGCTACGGGTGAAAACAAAGCATTCGTAGATAAAACGTTTGTTAGATAATTAACGCCCAAAAAAATGATAACAAAGAAATGGAATTAAATGAACCGTTATGATATGTTTTAGCTTATTCCACACATACTCTAACTATTACTAACTGTACTGTACTATATCTCTTACCTACATAACGAAAAAAAATCAAGCAAAATATGTATATATTACTGTCCTCGTGTAGTGTAATTTCATCGAGAACAATTCGACAATTACGTTTTTTTATTTATTACTTATGATTTTCTGTTCCTTCCCCTTGTCCTTGATATCCAATTTTCATACCCAGTTACCTTGTTCCCAATTTACGTTTAAACGAAAACTATAGATTCAAATGAATAAACAAAAATGATATAAACCATGTCATTTGTTTTCAATAAATGAATCGTGATCTTTGGCCTTCAACACATATCAGCAACATTTTATTCGTTTTCTCCCTGCGATTCAAATGCGCAAAGTATTATTGAAGACCACTCAAAGACAGTTCACGATTCCCCTAATGATATACGATAAAAACTCCTATATGAATGCTTAAAAGCTCTTATAAAATGATAAGAATAATGAACAAAGAAACTTTAAATCCGATTTATTTCTTTACTAAAAACAATACTTGCTTGCACATACTTCAACAATTCGTGTTAACAAAGAATAAATCATTCGATCTGTATTTAGAAACCTTTTCATACTTTCATGCCTCATTATTCACGAGTATTGAGACATGATTTGCTAGTTAGATATCTTCTTTTGTTGATTGTGTTCATTTGTCTCTCTTTTTAAGTTGGTCATAAAGAAGAAAAATACAACCCGCAAAAAAATGTTTCCACGAATGAAATGCTTTAAGATAACATCGCTGATGAGTCTCTAACAAAAGTGGCGTATTTGTGTTTCTTCAAAACTACTGATTTAATAGGAGGAAAAATTGATGCGTTTAACAAGTGTTTGTAGAATGGTGTCAACATGGTATGAGAATGGAATTGTTTCATCACCTTTGAAAGAATCATTGAATAGTTAAAGGTTCTATTGATCTGCACTGATAGAAAAAATTATTCTTATTGAAATGTTTAAAATGTTTGATACTTGAACCAATTTCAAATAAATAAAATCTTACTGTGAATATCAATTATTCCTTCTTGAGATACATTTACTTGAATCAAATAAAACAGTCCTTGGCGGCAAGTAACACTTCACAGTATTCACTTCAAAAATGGAAAAGTTCAATTTTTTTTAAATCTAATATAATCATTTCATGAATTGATCCAAAATTCGTACCTATTAGGAGATGATTACATTGAGGAATGAATTGAAAATATTCAATTCATATTATTGTTTTCTCGAATGAAGCCGATGTTCATATTGAGCTTTCCGTACATCACATTGAATGAAATTTGTGATATCTAAGTTTGTGTAGAATTGCCGTAAGCTGCGATTCTGTTATTGTAAACTAATGTGATTTTTTTAGTCAAAAAATATAAACTTCTTTCAACTCAACGACATCTTACTACAATGTCAAAGCTTTTTCCGCGTAACAATATTTATCCTGATTCGACATACGAAATGCTGACTTCAATTATAATTTACTTAGAATAACGTATGATCGTGTTGATTGAGATAACGACGTATTTAGTCGTGAGAATAATTTTTATTTTTGAGTAAACCAATGAATTTCTGGAGTTGGAAAACTTTTGGCTAGAAAAAAATCAAATACTGTCATTATTGCGACAAATAAAAGGAACTTCAATTCTAGAGAAGTTCGATTTCTCCCAGTCAAATGTATCTCAAGAAGAGGTAACTAGTATTCACTATGAAATCGTGTTTATTTGAAAACTAACAACCAAATGATAGTTGGTCCAATTAAAATTCTCTTGATAAAATTATTTTTTTCCGTCAATGTGTTCGGTAGCAATTGCACCTACATTTTCTTTCTTTTGGAGGTACAAGAGATGTTTTATGACAATATTCGATTGAATTATCTAGGCACGCTGTGAAACATAAAAAATTTGTATACAGCTTCGATGATCTCTAAGCAACTGTAGCTGTTCATTAATGAAGGAACAACAAAAGTATAGAACGTTTTTCAATGTAATTAAATAACCGCATATTCTTCGTAAAAAAAAACAAAAGATAAGTGCGACGAGCATTTTATATTTTTTATTAAAAAACATCAGCACTCATTGCATTAAGATGATTATCGATATAATTAGAAGAGCTATTCTGCTGTTAATTTTCTTTTTGGTCGAGATAATTGATCTGATGAGCTTAATGGATTTAAAAGTAAACGTATTTGATCATTGATGAGTCAAAGAAAATCACAACGAAGTTTATTCGAGGGTGTTTGTATACCAAAAATAATAATATCATAATTTTCGGGGGCATATTTTTTTTTTGTAATGA
Source organism: Diachasma alloeum (assembly GCF_001412515.2). Lineage (NCBI taxonomy): Eukaryota > Metazoa > Arthropoda > Insecta > Hymenoptera > Braconidae > Diachasma > Diachasma alloeum. Next base: position 227,043 of record NW_021680804.1, on the reverse strand, counting down.
CAAAAATGAGTTGTACATGTGGGATGCTTTTGAATATGTTAAAAATCATGATTTCGATCAGTAGCAACATCTGCCAGGCGCCAGCCAAAGATGACTCGACAGTCTGGGCAGTTGGTCATAAGCAGACGTACAAGTTATTTATTTTCACTGGTTTGGGGTCAAGCAACATTCCTGTAATCGATGGATGCAAATGATTAACTCTTCCTTAATTACAAAAGTTTCATAATCCATAACGAGTCCACAACATTTTCATTAATCTATTCGTCGCTATGCTGAAGTTAATAAACTCGTTGAAATCAAATTATTTCACGACAGCCAAATTCAATTGATAAATTCGTTATTAGATAGAATTGAAGGAAATTGTACAAAATAATTCAATTTATTATTACATTACCAATGGGATGATTCTGTAATGATATATCGTGTCACAAGAATTAATATCGATTTTAATGGGATCCTGGATCACTCGTCGTAATTGATTGTAATTCAATATAATTGTTAAATAAAAAGGATTTTAGTCATTTAATAAAGAGGAAGAAAAATCTCGATTGTAAAGATTTAGTTTAATCCGTTGACCATCGTTTCAATCTGTATTTGATTTTCTTTTGTTATGATTCGCAGGAATTATTTAAAAATTAGGAGGAGTTTTGGCCGTCCTATTAGCGTAATCTCTAAAAAAATATTTAAAAAACAAGAATTCACACCTGCAATTTGGTGGGAACAAACTATATCCATAACTTTGTTCGTATCGAGGCAACATTTTGAGGAAACGTGGGAGAGGCCGCTTTAGTTGTCAGCCGCCTCATTAATAATTTATCGAAACGAAAGTAACAAAGAAATATTCTTTTGAAACAAAAAAAACGAACAATAGAACTTGCTCCATCGGTTTATGTCAAATCTCTCATAAAGGTTAATGAGCTGAAAGGATAATTGCTTTATTACGCTAAAATGAATGCACTCGCATGGACAGTTGAACAATATAAGTCTTGTACTGTGTGTTCATTTTCAAACTCGAAACATAAGGCATAAAGCATTCATTGGATATCAGAGCTTCCCGAAAGTAATGCCAAAATGCTCATCCATAAATTACGGCTTTAATCACCTGATAAGATTTGATAATATCCGGCGATTATTGATTTTTTTCCCTTCGCAATTCAAAAATTTTTTTACATTTGTCATTGGTATATGTAGTGTGGCCTACATTCTACCCGTTTGAGTCCAAATCTAGATATCCATAACTATCGCATATGTGTAGAGAAGGAATACTTATAAATGTACCATGAAAAATTTATCCATAAAAAACTTATTACTCGAGGCATGATAAACATTAAAGTGAGAGAGAATGAGTGAAGAAAAGTGAGGAAACTTAATTGATTGATTGAAGATAAAATTGTCCATGTTGAACCCAATTACCGAGTGCAGAGATTATATGATAATATAATGAAGATCACACGAATCACGAAACTTCTATTCATTTCTACCAGCAATGTAACTAAGTATTACCAATTTCTGATTAAGTTGTCCAATGATTATTTTTTTCAAATAGGAGATTATTCGGCGGTAATGTCTAGTTAGCTGACCATTGACCTATGAATCTTGTATTTTTTTTTTTTAAGAAAAATTATGGTTCGATGAAGATGAAAACATGTCACACTTTCATTTTCCAAGCCTCAATGTTTGCGTACGTAATACAGGAAAACACACACCTACGTATTTGTGTTTCATCGCTATTAGCACTTAGGCAATATTCATCTGTACATAGAAACCAATTAATATTTCGAAAAATGAAAAACTGATTAGTAAGTGTTTTAGACTCTTTTCAAGAGAAAAAAAACTACGATTAACTGGATAAAGGATACTGATATATATTATATATCTGTAAGTTTGTTATTATTTAAATAATGGATATAAACTGAATAACTTTGATTCGTTATATTTGGACACAAGAATGATGATTTAATGAAAAATGTGAAAGTGAAAGGAAAGCCAATAAAGACAAACGTAATGAAAAGAGAACATATTTTTTTGCGGGATAGATTTCATACTCTCAACTCGTTCATGACCTCAAGAACTTTTAAGAATCCAAATAGACATAATTAAAATTAAACAATTAAAATTCATTGATATAAATACCAAATTCCAAAGGCGAACAAAAAATTAATTCCTTACAATAATGATTAACAAAAGAAATACTGTGTCCTGTTATAACGAATACCAATGTCTAATTTTTCGCAGAAATTATTACCCAAGAAAGAACAGGAAAATGATTTTAAAAAATAAATAATAATGTGCTTACGTTGTACACCTCATTTGTAAATATTAGATCGTATTTTTGTCTTTAATGTAAAATCAACGAGAATTTTAACTGCAAGATGGAAAAAAAAACTAATGGCTTAGTTATTAGTATAAAGAAAATAAAGTTAAAAACCCGATGAAATCATCGATGAATTTATTTATTTTGGTTTCAATTTAGTGGTAAACTAGGGGACAACGCCCCCTGCTCGTTCCGCTCGCCAACTCCAATATAACCCTTATATGATCCCCATATAGCCCCATGACCCTTATTTAGACCTTTACTCTGACCCTTGTGACCCTTATTACGACCCTTAATTTCGAGTTCTACATTTTCATCACCAGAAGTCAATTTGGATTTTTATAATATAGAGTAATATTCTGACCCTCGTGACCCTTATTCTGACCCTCATGACCTTTATTCGGACCCTCTTAATCCTTATTCTGACCCTTGTGACACTTATTTGGATCCTTAATCTGAGTCTCATAATAACCCTCGTGACCTTTATTTCGACCCTGGTGACCTTTACTTTCTGACTCTTGATTTTCGACCCCCATAACCCTTACTGCGACACTTGTGACCTTCAATCTGATACTTGTGATCCTTATTCGGACTTTTAATCTGATCTTTATGACATTTATTCTTGTGATCCTTATAACCCTTAATCTGATCCATATGACCTGCAATCGGGCCTTTGTGACACTTAATCTGACCTTCGTGACCCTGATTCTGACCTCCGTTACCTATATTCTGACCCTTATGACCCTTATTTCGACCCTCGTGACTCTCAATTTTGGAGTCTTAATTTCGAGTACTAAATTTTCATCACCAGAAGTCGATTTGGATTTCTATAATATAGAGAGATAGTGAGTAAGAGAAGGGGTCAATTTCACAATCGTTTCCTTCAGTTTTGCATGTTATTCAGTATCACTCCAATTTACATGATCAACAATCATTTTTTTATGTGAATGCACAAAGTATAAAATGGATGTATTGGGGAGTGAAACTCTGTCAATATTAGACAATACTTTAAAATTATCAGATCAACTTTTTAAAAATTCCATTTTATATTGAATACTGTTCATTATTGAAGTCGCGTTATTATTTTTCCTGAATCTCTACCATCTTTCAGAAACATTCCAAATTTTCAATGGAAATTCTCGGAATCACTTCAATATCATTCATAATGTACTCTTAGAAAGAAGAGTGAAATTTTTTCCAGAGATTATCAATACTTTCCGAGAGCCACATTGAATCCCATTTAGGAGGAAAAAAACAGATGAAATTTCAAAATTCACTGCGAATGCACTTGAATACTAAATTTTCATCACAATGTGGCGGAAATTGGACTTTTAAGCACGTGGAGCGTGCCGAAAAGTTCACTTTTCGTCACGGCGTGATGAAAAAAATATTTTGACAAATATCCATTTACTTGAGAGAAATATTTATTTTTGCTTCCGAATGGAAGCAGTGTAATCCTTCGATTTTCACATTCTCTAATTTCGATTGGAAATGATGTAGAATGGCCTGAAACGTAAAAATATGAAGTTTAGCGATCATGGTCTGCATGTCTGCATGTAACCACGTCCACCGCCACTTTTCCGGTGTTCCATTTTTACACAATTGAGTAATTAAGTGGCTAAAGTAATTCAAAAAAATCTGAAATTTTGTCAGATTATAGGTCCTAATGAGGACTAGCTTTGTGAAAAATTTCAGTCCGACCGATCTAATGATTTTTGAAAAAAGCGATTCATTTTTAAATCGTTTTCCGCAAATATCTTCAAAACTAGGGGACCGATTTCGATTTATTTTCTTTCAAGATATTCGTTTCGAGGGCTTCTATCTAAATCAATCAAAACATATATACCCGTTCATACAAAGTTTTCGAGATATTCTCGTTTTTCCGTTTTTTCATAAAAAAAAACTTTGTAAACACTCTAGCTTGTGCAAAAATCGAGATATCAACTTGAAATTTTAACAGAAAATATGTATACCCTCATAGGAAGTATTCGAAACATTGGAATTTTGATAGCACCCATATGGCAGTAACCACCGGAAATTCTTGCTGGTAGTTAGTGTTGTGAAGCTATAAACTTTTATAATATTTCAGACCATTTGGAAGCCCGGTTGCCTGCTTGTTTCAGTACTGTATTTCTCCAGTCAAGTCATTTCCAGGCAATTCTCAATAAGTTTCAATTATGACAATTATAATATAATGCTCTGGGAGATGATTATGTTAGTTATGACCTTGAGTGAACTCCCTCAATAATTAACCACATTAAATAATTAATCAAAATTCTTCCCTCTAGAAAATACCAAATTTAGGAAAAATTAATAATCATTGGAGGAGTTCATCCAAGGTCATGTGCAGCATAGTCATCCTCTAGAACAACATGATGTTCATAACTGAAAACTAATCAGGCTTGCCTGGGAATGACTCGATTGGAGAAATACCATTTTGAAAAAAAAAATGGTTCTTTCATGCATGTAAATGCATATTTGGCAAAAATAAGTTTTTTCTCCGTGTAAGTGATTTTGACACAAAATTCCGTACTACTTTTTTATCCAAAAAGATGACCAACTTCAAACAAAGGGTTTTCAACATTTAATCCTGAAATAATCCCCAAACAATTCCATAACTACCAAACTGCCCATATTCAACTTTACTTCGTTCTTTCACTTCGATACAGAAGTATTCGTTTATAACAGTAGATAATAATAATTGCCCCGGCGACAATATAAAGCTTCAACAATGCAGAAGAAGTCTATTTTTCAAAGCCATTCATCTTATTGTGTAGGGGATTCCCGTCCTCAAAAATTTTTCTTCTCCAACTGAAATGGATTATTTTCAAAAAATGAAGTTATGTCTACATTTTGTTCCCCTGAAATGAAGTTTAAGTGCATTAGGAATCCTGAAACCCCCTAGATGTCGCTCCCCTCCACTTCCAAAGGTAAACAAAAAACTATGAAGGACCGTTTCTATAAAATTTTCCTCGAACTCAGACATGCGGCTTGGCGCTCTCATCGTCGAGCCAGTGAGCGTCGGTGACCGTAAAATGGCGGACGGTGACATTGATCTGTACGCCGATGATCTTGAACAAGACTTTGCCCAGGTAATATCAACAAAAAAATTCATACAATTGTACTGAAACCTTTGCTAAATGTGGAAAGCGTGTTTTACAAATGATAGGGATAACTGTGTGCTCATAGAAACACGGGATTGTTGACTCGAGTGTTCGGCGTCATGGAGGAGTCTCGATAACGATCGGCCCTCCAAAGCGGCTCTATACCGCTTTCGGGACTTTTTTTTTCATCGTTCCAAGTTACGAAAATGCTAACAATTGTCGGTTATTCGAATGCGTTAATCATTGAGTACTAGCAATGCGACGTTGAGGCTTCAACAATGAGAGTTACTGGGGGGTTTTTCCAGTCAGGAAATGGGATTGGTGCATGATCGGATTATTGGCGAATTTCGTGGGGAGTGAGTGGGATAAAAAGAAACATGGAGCTGATGCTCGTCCATTCGATTCATGAGGATTCCGTCATTGTTGCACCTAGTTTACATTATTGGGATATGTCAGGGTTTACGTTGCGTATGGAGTCGGAATGCTCCAAAACAATTCTCCAATATTTTCCGTTCGTGCATTGATTTGGTCGTTAATTGACCTGGATTTTTGTTGGGGGCAAGGGAGGCTTGTGAATTACAGACAAAGCTGCTGGGGGTTTAGGTCAGATAATTTCTTCGTCGATAACAATAATTTGGGAATTTTAATGTCAATCGGAGCAAATGTGAAACAACTTTCTCATTGAACTTTTAGCCACTCCAATTGAATTCACGAAATTTTGGAAATAATTGACTGATATGGATTGATTAAAAAGAGGAATGGGGAAATTTCCAGTTTTTCAGTGCTATGATTCTTTAATTAACATCTCGGTATATCTCAGGGAGGTGACGGAAATTCGATAAGAACCTTCTTTGTATTTCTCAATTTTTTCTATAAAAAAAGTCCTCATGATAGCACATTCAGACGACTTCCCTTACATGCAAAAATTTTCGTCAAACTCTTAAATTCCTCTTAAATTTTCAATTATGTTTGTGAATATTTGAAAAAATAGCTGAAAAATCCCTCATAAATAGCACCCCCCCCCTCTCCGCACATCTACTTATTATTCCAATCATTCGATAATGACCACTTTTCTAGTCGTTAAAGTGCAAGGCAATCATTAACTACAGTTGGTCAAAAAAAAAGAAAATGTCTACTCACATTTAGAAATCGTCCTTAGAATTGTGACACACATTCTATATTAAAACAAAAGAGTTCGGAATCCACAAAATTCTCCAAACTTGTAAATATTTTTAGTGTAATATTCATATGGTTCCAATGGAGAAACTATTCCCTGGGGATTTTTCTAGTTGTTGATAACAAATTGTTGGGCACGAGAAGAAGTATGTTGTTGTTAATAAGCGGATTATGGAGCCCGCCAGATGCTCCCCTCAATTTTCCGTGGACATTAACAGACAGAAACTGAAAGCATTCTTGAAACTAATACTGAAATATTGAATTCTTATTATTCAGTTTGATGGGACCAAACAGGAATTAAAACCGAGGATATCCTCCAAATACTCATTTATTGTATCGCTACTTTCGATTCATTCATCTTTTTACAAAGATAAAACTGAATAATATTTTCAAGTTAAGAAAATTGTGGCAACGTGACTTCGCTCCGAAAATTGAAATTCGATGATATCTCAAGTTTTTTGTTGCTAATGTTGACTAAATTTTTTGGCACGAGTTCAGGCATCACAATACATTCTCTTACCACGATAAATTACAAATTGTTAATAACAGTTTTGAATAATTTTTTTTTCAGTTTCACTTAATATTCATTCAATTCAAAATATGTTTATAAATATTTAAGAAGAATAATTTACCAAATTTCATGATTTTTTTTGCTTTTTGCTTCAAAATGGAAGCATTGTAATCGTTCAAATTTAAATTTTGGATTTTTTTTTGTTATATCGACCTATTATGATCTAAAAAGTTCGAAAATGCTATTTTTAGACCGTGCCCGTACGCATGTATGTATGTGTGTGGTCAAGTTTTTCTTCAATTGTTCGCTATTGAATGGATGGAATTGAATCTTTTTTTTTCAAATGTAGGTATTATTGAGCCCTACCCATCGTCATTGATTGAAATTGAATTCATCGATTAGTTTTTAAAATTTTTGAATTTTTTCGAAAATCGATTGTCCCACGATAACTAAACAAATGTTCTGAATTGATTGAATGCTGGCTTCAAAAATTTGTTTGGCCGTCCCATTGACCGCCTTCGAAGATGAAGACGATAGCAATAATCGTTATTTTGATTTATTCGAAAATTAAAAAAAAAATTGTGTTTTTTGAAAATTAAAATTCCGGGGATAACTTTGAATATCATGCTTCAAAATGAATTCAATCATAGCTTACAATGTTTATTTTAATGCCATTAAGTTGAAGTTAAAAAATGATTACGATAGCCTCATCGGTTGATTTGATTTTTACGATGATTATTGAAAATTTTGAATTTTTCAAGAATTTCCCTGAAAGTGAGCTTTCTGATGGTTTCTTCAAATGTGATGTTTCAAATTCATTCAAATACGTGCAAATAAAATTGTTCTATTGACATTTTATTGAAGGGCTGAGGGAGAGATAGAACTGTAAAAAAGTCAATCGGTTGTATAGAAGGAAATGGATAATAAGAATAGTGATGTTGATAACATTTAACTAAGTTGAAAATCTGACCAAATTAGGTAAAAGGAAATCGTATTCAATTTACTAAAATCAAATAAACAATGAATTATACATGATAAAAGGAAATAATGTGCATCCATACAAAAGCATATTGCTAATTTATTTGCAAAAATAACTATACTGTCTATAATACATTTCTCACTTGTTCGAGTTAAATCCGCAAAAAAAGGACTATTGGATTGTTTATCGCCTCAAAAATTTTCGTTGTATTTTGCGCCTTCCGCTACAATATACTTCCATTCTTGAAACCCTCGTTTCTTGCCACTTTCGATTAATTAACATTTTTGAAATACAAAACTTAAAAATTCCAGGATGAATTCGCTGGTGACGGAGTGGACCTATACGACGACGTGATAGCTGCCCCCTCAGGTGGCAACGGTGGAGTGACGACGAACAACAGTGGTGGTGGTGGTGGTGGTGGCGGTGGTGGTGATTCTGACACTCCAAACACAACAAACGAGGAGACCAACGGTAATGCTCCATACCACCAACTCGGCAACAATATTCAACCCAACCAAATCGGCAGAAGGCACCAACTGTACATTGGTAACTTGACCTGGTGGACAAGTGACCAAGACATTACCGAGGCCGTTCAAAGTATTGGAGTGACCGATTTCGTTGAAGTGAAATTTTTCGAGAATCGTGCCAACGGTCAGTCCAAGGGCTTCTGCGTTGTGTCGTTGGGGTCTGAAGGTAGCATGAGATTGTGTATGGAGAGGCTTCCCAAGAAGGAGTTGCACGGACAGAATCCAGTGGTGACATTTCCCACTAAACAGGCGCTCAATCAATTTGAGTCCCAGTGTAAGACGCGACCAGCCCCTGCACCACAGCAAAATCAGAGCCAAAAGTCTCATAATCCCCATCAGCATCAGTCCTCGATGCCCCCTCATCAACAGCATCCACAGCATCCCCCGCATAGTCAGCATCCCCAGCAGAATCATGGGCCCAGGATGATGATGGGACCACCCCAGGGACCCAGGCCCCAGAGGATGCCCCCTCCTGGGATGGGACCACCTGGACCTGGCAATGCTGGACAGCAGGGACCTCCCAGGATGCATGGACCTCCTATGGGCCCTGGTGGCCCTGTGCCTCATCACATGTCTGGGCATCCTAACCAGGGACCACCGCCTCCTGGATATCAACAGAGCCACTGGAATGGACCGAGACCTAATGGACCCCCAGGACCTCCTAGGGGACCCAATGGTGGGCCTCCTCAGCAGGGACCTCCTGGGCCTGGACCTGGACAGCATAGACCCCCTGGAATGGTGAGTCTTATTGGCAATATCAAAGGTTTTGCAATGTTCATCCAAAATCGTAAGCACTTGGAAAAAATTAACATTCAACTAATAGACAGATTATTTTCTTCATGTTTATGAAAATTTCTATGCATTAACCCTAATTGACTACAGTAAACTCTCCCTAGCTCTCCACTTTCGGGGGACAGAATTCCAAGAACGGAAAGCTAGAGGTTACCTCTTCCCTACGCGTAAAAGGCGTGTCTTACGAGAGACACCGCGACTATTCGAGCGAGAACCTATCACCATGCCCCATAAACTGTTCTAACCTCTTCATTACGTGTTAAAACCTTTCAATTGGAAGTTAGTTAGTTAACAGCAATTGAGTTGATGATAATATCATTTCTCGATAACGAGAGGCTCAATAAAAAATTCGGGGTTGAGTTGGGCGTGAGAATAAACCTCGTTTTTTCGAACTTACATCATGCGACATCAATGTGTCTAAAAGCATAAATTTTTATTCCAACCTGAAGCTCATTTTTTCCCACTCTCTCAACAAATAATTTCTACTTTCCTCTTTGCTCAGTGATGAAGATATCGGGGTATAAATGCCATAGTTTCAGTGATTTATGTATTTAAACTCCCAAATTTTTCTGATGTTTTTGACGAAACGAGATTTTTTTATGAAAAAACGAGTTTGTTATGATCACTTTGCCACTTGTGGAGATTTTCTTTATTTTTAATCCACCCTGCACTGTTTTTTTATAAACACCGAGTTCGTTGGCAATAACCTCAATAGGAAATCCATCGTCCAATTCTTACAAAGCTTTCAATTTGATATGTAATTCGACTTCTGTGATTTTTCTTTTTCTCTTCACCACACTCATGTTGAGGTTATGCCGTCGCGCATATGCAAAACACACCGACCGGCAATAGAACTTCCCCTCTAGAGCTCTCACCCATGCGTGACGTCACACACGTAGTGGGAATCAGGGTTGGGCAAGTAAATTACCTTAGGTAAATTACATGGTTTTTGACCGGTCATAAAGTAGGTAAATTACCCGGGCGAGTTGTCGGTTTTTTGACCTGTCAAAAACCTATGTGGCGCCATCTATTAGCACCTTGGGGAACCGGGAGATTTTTACCGAGAATACCGCCTGTCAGAGTTACAAGGGTAAAAATTCGAAAAAATCATACCCACTGAGGTTATGCCTCGCGAGGTTCAATCGTCGCAAAGGTCATACCTCGCAAGGGTCAAACGTGACAATCATAACTTGCGAGGGTCAAACGTCACAATCATAACTTGCGAGCGTCAAATGATCATAAGCTGTTGCAACAAAGACCAAACGGAATAGTTTCAGATTATTTTTTCTTAATTCATGATCATTCCACCCTTGTTACAGGGAGAGGGAGTCTACTGTACCCAGAAATGAATAAACGTGATACAACAAATGTAGGCAATGGCATAAGGTCATGCGGGGCTTAAATTTCAAATATATCTTACAGGTTAATCATCAATTTGGATATTAGCTTAATTATAAAAAAAAATTGTATATTCCGCTTCGTCAAAGCTACTGTTGCTTTCAATGTTTCTCCATCAACATTTTACTTGAACATGAAATAGTACATTACGTGTCGAGCAACGAAATAGTATATTTCGTAAGGAGTGCAAAAAAGTGTTTTTTGGCGAGTGGGAGGTTTATATCACGAGCCGAAGGCGAGTGATACAATCCCACGAGCTAAAAAACATTTTTTCACGAGTTACGAACAATATTTTTCATTACAATGTGGCGGAAATTCACTTTTTGTCACAGCGTGATGAAAAGGCATCTTTTCAGGTCGTGTGTTTGCGGTGCGAGCCGCAGGCGAGTCAACACGAGTAAATACACGGCCTGAAGCGATGCCGTTTTGTTGCGAGATGCGTATATTATTTTTCGTTCCAGATGCCTGGGAAATTCGGGAGAAACAAAAAAATGACTAATAAGATAAAATAGGATACTTTTTGAGTAGAATTTGCAATTATTGAAACCTTAACCCCCCAGGGCCGGGGCCTTTTTCATTCCAAGCGTGATGTACGCTCGATACAATAGGAATGCGATGATTTCTAATTAACGGAGAATTATAAAATCGATATATAATTGAAGCTACATTATTCATTGTTCGATTAATCAATTTTGAAGAGAGTCATCCACATTTTCATGGGTCGATACATAGCATCGACCCCGTACGTGAAAGGTTATAAGAAGTCAACATGAGCAACCTAGATTGAATCATTAGCAGTACGTAGAAATTATTATCAGCTTTCGCTCTAGATGTCTGGAAAATTCGGAAAAAAACAAAAAAAAATGAAAAATATGATGAAATAAGATATTTTTCAGTAGAATTGTAATTGTTGAAACATTGCCAGAATGATAGTTTTATTTAAACAGTTGACTTTACATGTTTTAAATATCATTTGTGAATATGGTAGTTGATAGTGAAATTCTGAATTGTACATCTTTCCATTTTAATCAAACTAGAGTTTTTATGTAGATCAATTGCATTGAAATTCTTCTTGACGTGCTCTTGTGCTGGTTCATAATTCTCCTCGTTGTGCTCTTGGGTTGGTTCATAATTGGCCTGGATTGAGTCCCAGTCTGAATCATCTGGAAAGTCTAGGCTAGTTGGCAGTTCAATAAATGATTGATTGTGGTTTTTTACTGATATTTCTGTAAGTAATTCGTCGTCTTGTAGCTGTTGTTGTCGCATGAATTTCCCAGACGTAATGGTTTCCGGCTTTTTCGCAGATTGCACATTCTTTTCATCAGTCATTAGTATACCACGAACTTTGGGTACCGATGGTCGTGAATTGTTGTCCAAGATCTTCAACTTTTTTGTGGCAGGTCCAATGTCATCATTTTTAGGTTGCATTTCTACAGTCGATGAGACAATTAATGGAAACATTCTTTTTTTATTTTCTTTCGAATCTGCTAGATAACCTTCAGCTACTGTAGCGGATTTCCAGCCACCATGACGTTTTAACATTGTCATAGTAGCTCCTGCATCAGCAAGAAGTGTTGCTGGTATCCTTCTCAAAGCGTGCCCCGTGTATTCATTTTCATTTGGTAAATTAAAATATGCAGCCATTAATGAGGGCACTAGAGCAATTTTCCGTTTGCCAATAACTTGAATTGTGCATTTTCCGTGCCGATAATTCACCAGAAATTTATCAGATGTAGTAGCTGGGGCTCTCAAATTGCTATATCGCTTGAAAATATCATGAAATTCAACTTCAATTACGAAAGATCGTTGATTGTACGTTTTTGTCTCTGGAATCTCGATAAAAACACTATTCTGTCCATCATCTTCGATATGCTGATGTTTAATTCCATGTAATTCCTGTGTCCTCAAACAACCAGCGATACCCAAAATCAAACAAACTTGTAAATACACGAAAATTTTTTAAAATTGTAAATATTATCCCAAAATATTTATTTTGATTGTATATTTAAATTGTAAATATTTATTCCATAAGCGAAGTGGTAAAAAGAGAAGTCGAAAACCCAGTCAAAAATACTTTTGTCACTCTCTCAGACACTATTAATTGTTCGAATAAATGTCAAAACACCTTTTTTGTAGAGAATTAAATTTGTTTCGAAAAAGGTTTTTTTGACATTTTTTTAACCATTCGATGGTTTTTGTGATATTTACGAAAATATGTACATCTAATTTTTTCAACTTATTTCTTTTTATCACTTTGTTATTGATTTATATTGTAAATATGTTTTCAACTTACTTTTGCAGAAAGGTAGATTGAGTCATTAGCAGTACTAAGGAATTGTTGGATATTGTCCCATGTAAAAGTTTTGGATTTCTTTGGAAAGTAGCCTTTGTCAGTATTGCTTAAAAACGCCTTGATATGGGGCATTTTGTCAACGTCAATACTTTGTCGGTGCATTATTTTTTGAACATTCTCTTATGTATACCAGAATGCAATCTTCCGTAAATTTCTCAATATTTCTGTCCGCACACCATTTTAAAAATGTGTAGGTTATATGGTAGCGCAGTGTAGATTTCTTTGGAATTAAAGTATTGATAATGTCTCGAATCTTAAAATGAATATCGTCGAATTCATTGTCTCTACAACTCATTTTTTTGCTTAATTGATTCGTGTTGCGAATAATAATCAACAGTAGCACCAAATCGTATCACAGCGAGTCGAGTTACTTCACCATATGACGATGATCAGGGTTGGAAAGTAAATTACCTCCGGTAAATTACCTAGTTTTTTACATTTTTTACAACACACGTCGCCATTTGCCGGTATTTGAGAAACCTCCTCGTTTTTCTCAAGACTTGTTGGCTGATGAAAAAAAAAGTTTGAAATATAAATCATAAGTGTTAGACTGTCTAGCACTTATTAACTATGTTAGACGTCATAATGGTTGGACTTCACGTGATCGACGGGGCAAGGGTCGAATGTCACAAGAGTCAAATTTTACAAGGGTCAAACATTTCAAGAGTCACAAGGGAAAATGTTACAATGGTCAAATTTTACGGTAGTCAAACGTCACGAGGGTCACAAGAGGATGGTCGAATTTCATGAGAGTCAAACGTCACGAGGCTCACAAAGGGACGATCAAATTTTACAAGGGTCAAACATTTCAAGAGTCACAAGGGAAAATGTTACAATGGTCAAATTTTACGGTAGTCAAACGTCACGAGGGTCACAAGAGGATGGTCGAATTTCATGAGAGTCAAACGTCACGAGGCTCACAAAGGGACGATCAAATTTTACAAGGGTCAAACATTTCAAGAGTCACAAGGGAAAATGTTACAATGGTCAAATTTTACGGTAGTCAAACGTCACGAGGGTCACAAGAGGATGGTCGAATTTCATGAGAGTCAAACGTCACGAGGCTCACAAAGGGACGATCAAATTTTACAAGGGTCAAACATCATGAGGCTCACAAGGGAATATTGAAACTTTCACGAAGGTCACAAAGGGATCGTTAAATTTTCAAGAAGCTCAAACGTCACGAGTCACAAGGGAATATTTTTTTTTTATCGTTATTTTACATTGCTTCGACCCGGCTAGGGTATACTGCAATGATGATGAAGACTTTAAATGGTTAGATCGCACCATTCTACCCGGCCGAGAATTGAACTCGGAACCTTTCGCATGTGAGGCAACGAACTTACCCACTGTGCCAAGCCACCGGGCGTACAAGGGAATATTTGAATTTCATGAGGGTTGAGTATTACAATAGTTATTTTCCAACGTGTGCAACGGAATGAGCATATCGCAAGAGGGTCAAATATTGCGAGAGTCACAAGGGTCACAAAGGAATACGATACTCTCGTGAAGTTTGATTGTCTCCTTTTGTGACCCTCGTGACATTTAAATCTCGCGAAATTTGAACATCTCCTTGTGGCCCATGTGACTCTCGTGAAATTTGACCTTTGTGTCGTTTGACGCTCGTAAAATTTGATCAGCCCCTTGAAATACTTGTGACCTTCGTGACGTTTGAAATTTGACTATCTCTTTGTTAATTGTAAGGTTATATGTAATAATGAGTTTTTTACATTTTTTACATTTATTACACTCTGTAGGTAAATTACCAGTTTTTTACGTCGTCACGTACAAAACTGCCTCCAGTCCGAGATGCCCAACCCTGCAGTCAGTGATGCCTTTTTTTCTCCATATGTCTTTTCGTAGCCTGTTCAGGCGACACGTAAAAACTACACTTTCCGCTCCAAAATCAGCGCGTAAATCCCGAATTTCCCATGCCGATGGAACGAAAAAGTAATTTTTGAAAAATGAATAAACATCTTTCAATGAAATCGAATGACTTGTTAATCATAACAATTCAATTATTCTAGTGATGAGTGGGTTCACTTGAACATTTGAAGGGATAGTTTCTGAGGGAAATTCATCCAGTACAAACAAAGTGGCGTGACATTTTCCATTGAATTATTCATTTTCAAAAATTGAAAAATTGATCATGATTCACCACGTTGTCTTTGAAAAGATATTAATCATGTAATTATTTTGGTAATTCGCCATCTTAAGAGGCAATGGAACGTATCATCGGAGTACAAAATGGATTGCAAGTTTTTTCGTCGTCAGACGACTATTTTTAGCAAAACCCAAATTGTTACATCATCAATAATCTTAGTATCTATAGTGTGAGAATTTGGATTTTGCTGAATAGTCGTCTGACGACGAATACATTCAGAATCCAGTTTCTACTCCGATGGCAAGTTCCATTGCTTTTTAACTGAATTATGGAAATATATTTTCTGTAAGGAACACCTACAAAAAAAAGTATTTTGTCAGTTCGAGATTATTGATAAGATAACTGAATAGTTGTGATGAAAAATTAGGTTTGGGTGTTAATTTTTTCAATTACTTTTGTTTTGCAGCAATTCCATGGACCACCTGGACCTCCAAATCAAGGTCCACCACGAGGTCCTCCACATCCAGGACCTCCTGGTGATCCACGAGGAGCTCCACCTCGTCCTGAATGGAATAGACCGCCAGGTGATGACAATTTTCAATTATGACTTTTATAAATTGACCTTTAGACGGGAAAAACAGGACTGGTCTTGATAATTCTTCAGTTTCATGCAACTTGAACATTTTCCTGTTGAAATTTTGGTTCCGATTCCTTTTTATCTCTAAAATTAATGAATTACGAAAAAAATGTCTGATTTTTTTTTTGTAAAATGTCATCAATTAAGAAAAGTTCTTTAGAGATTTTTGTCTGAATCGATGGGTATCAGAAATATTTGACGACAAATCTGCAAAGTCATTGTTGAGTTTTTATGCAGATTATGGTTTGCCAGATGTCTCGGCAACTACTGAACGTAGAGAAAAATGTCGGGACAAACATGTTTTGGCATTTACCGTTGAATCTATGCTATACAGAAATTCATATTGTTGTTCATTTCCATGTTACTAAATTAACTTAGAATGTGGTTTATGGGATAGTTGGAAAAATCAGTAAACCGTACTAATTCATTGACGAATCGCGACGTTTCGCTTGTAATTGAAGCTTCATCAGGCTCTGGACACCAATCAAATAAAACCAATCAGTAAAAAATATAATCAAATACATAAATATGCACAAGCGAAATTAATAGAACATTGTAATAATTTCATTTGTTCACAACAAAAATTTCCATAACCTCAATACGTCCACAACACTTCAATCTAATGTTTGAAAACTATTATAAATCGACAAAAACACAAAAAAAACATATAAATAATAAAAACATTCGTAATAAATCTCAAGAACATAACAACATAATTAAATCGACGGAAAAGCAACAGTCTCGCCGGCACAACCAGCCACAAACACCCAAAACCCAATCTCACGACCGCCGGTAGCTCGGCAAGCGAAACGACACGTAAATGTTAGCACAAACAAATTCAACACAGTATTCGAAATCAATAAATATTTACTTTTAGCATGAGAATTCATTTAATGAAAAATCAAAAAAAAAAAAACAATGCACTGAATTTTGCATCAATAAATGAGAATATATAAATCAGTAAATCGGCAAATTCAATAAATTGATATCAAATTACAGTTAAACTAATCAAAACAAAATAATATCATTCTACACAACAGTTCACAGTTTCTTTGAAATCTACTCTCAGTTCTCATAATCGTAAAAAAAACATTATCTTTATTAAATCGTGTTAAATCTGCATTAAATTACAATTACCCCGACGATCCCGGTAGTCGAATACGGAGAATCATCCTGTTACTAATCCCTGAATTATTATCACAAGTAGGGATTATTGAGGTGACTCAAAACTTCAAATATACACACAACTATGCACGTGGTAAATTTGTATATGTTAAATTATCAACTGTTGAAAATGCATATATTAAATCTGTGTGTTGACATTTACGTGTGTTATTTTGACCGGTAACGTCTGAGGATGATAAAAATCAATAAATGTTTTTGTGGTAATGACATAAAAAATTCAGGTATGCATCCTCATCAAGGACCCCCAGGTTTCAATCAACATCAGCACATGCAAGGACCTCAACCAGGCCAGGGTCCACCCCAGAGAGGACCTCCACCAGGAGGAATGGGCGGTATGTTACAAGGCGGTCCACCGCCAGGCCACGGGGGCCCTCAGCAAGGCCCTGCTCCTGGACCCCCTGGTGGTCCAGCACCTCACGTAAATCCTGCATTTTTCTCGCAAGGTCCACCCCATCAGCATCCAGGACAGCATCCAGGCGGCCCACCACCACCTCATCACGGACCGGTTCATGGCCCACCACATGGCCCCCCTCACGGACCTCCTCATGGACCACCTCATCCTCCTCCACATGGCTATGGTCCACCCTCTGCCCAGGTGAATATGAAATGATTGCAGACTCCAATTAATTTAACTTAAATATTAAATGAACATTAGTGACGATTGAAATAAGATGAAGGGATACTCAATTTCATTATTCTGAAAATGCAAAAGTTACATATTTAGAGATCTTCTCTGTTGCTCATAGAAAGTTTTACACAAAATGCTTTTGACTTTTTACTCTGGCATTACTCATGGCTAAAGTAATTTAGTCCTTAGCAATGCCTAAAATAGCCTTAAAAATGTTTCTGAAAAAATCGGGAATATATTTTAAGAGTAATTTTTTTACCTATTTCACATGAATGGCGCAAAATTTTTGCACAGCTGTATAGGAGTCGAATTTCAAAAAACTAATTCGTAATTGTTATTGTACGTATTTTTTCAAAAATTTTGAAACTCAAAAATTAGAGGCCCTGGACTTTTTTTTTACATTTTAAGCGTGTGCGGGACAAATGAACAATAAATAATTGATTTTTTTACACTAATTACTCGTTTTTAGACATATATAATCGATCTTCAATTGATGAGAAATATCACTTCAATCGCCAGCGACTTTTGAAACTCATAGTAGTCTCCCCTTAAAAATCTTCGCTAAATAATCTGACAATCTAATGTCTGCTGATTTCGTTCCCATCACAATGAAAAATGAAGTTATTCCAAGTTATACCGTATTTAATTTTCGCCAATAATGGAGAAAATGTTTCAGCCGCCGTACAATGCTCCCGGTCCTGACCACCGCCCCGAGGAACCTCCTCAGCTCCGTGAAGCGGAGTTCGAAGTAATCATGGATCGGAATAGAACAGTGTCATCGTCAGCAATAGCTCGTGCAGTCTCAGACGCTGCAGCTGGGGAATACGCAAGTGCCATTGAGACACTTGTCACTGCGATATCCCTCATCAAGCAGTCTAAAGTAGCTGGCGATGATCGCTGCAAGATTCTGATCAGTTCTTTACAAGATACTTTGAGGGGTGTGGAGACGAAGAGTTATGGTTCTGCTAGACGAGGTAAATTTCACTTCAAGAATTCTGCTCTTTTAGTTTAATACAAAATCGATGAATCGAATCGATTCATCGATGATCGATGAATTAAATTTCAATTAATGAGGATCGATAGGGCTCAACAATACCTACATTTGAAAAAAAAGATTCAATTCCATCGATTCATTCATTTTTAACGAACAATTGAAGAAAAACTGATACCTACGTACCCACACACACACACACGTACGACGAGGTCTAAAAATTGCATTTTTTGAATTTTTGGATTATACTGGGTCGATATAATACAAAAAATCCAAAACTTAAATTTGAACGATTACAAAGCTTCCATTCGGAAGCAAAAAAAGTAAATCTAAAAAAAAAATTTGAAATGTGATTTTGATTTTTTTCATTCTAGAGCGTTCAAGATCCCGTGACCGCGAACGCAGTCACCGTCGTCGTCGTGAGCGCTCTCGCAGTCGTGACAGGGAGTACAGAGAGAGAAGTAGAGATCGTGATCGTGAGAGGGACAGAGATCGTGATCGAGAGAGGGACCGTGATAGGGATCGTGAGCGTGAGCGTTACTACAGCGAGCCCTACCCCAGGGAGAGATCACGCAGTCGCGACAGAGACCGCGAGCGTGAGCGCGACCGGGAGTACAGAGAGCGCAGCAGAGAAGAGAGGTAAGCCCCCAAAAAAGCCGAAAGTCATCAGACGGATTTGAATTAATCCAATTAATTCAATTTGAGAGGAAATTTCATCGTGAAATCAAACCGAAAATAAAGGGAAGAACGAAAAAGACGAGGAAACGGAGAGACACATTTGCTCACATTTCCATCCGAATGAAATTCAATTAACAATTAAGACAAATGAAACAAAATTCTAACGAAAAATTCGAGCTCTAAAAATGTACATGTTCTCCTTAATTTTCCTGTTTCCAGTGAGAACTTTTCAGCAGAAATTCGACTATAAATATTGTACATATGTTGTTGTTATCACTGATATATTTGGACGAAATACTGATTATAATCAAGACTATGAGAAATTATTTAGGAGCGTGTGAGGCAAAATGGAGCTTTTTCTGATTGTCAATTACTCAAGATCCATAGAATGGAATTGAGATAACTTTGGGCTATTTTTCAACTTCTACAACATTTATTTTGCTTCATCCTCTCCTAATAGTCAAGGATTCGCTGCCACTAGGGTGAATCGACGATGCAACAACTGCACTGTGCGAAATATTTGTAAAGTGCAGCTGTTCAAGATAATACAGTAAAACTGCGGGGTATGAAGATAACCTACAGGGCAGAGGGGCAGAATGATTTTTTTTTAATCAACAAAGAGACTTGATTTTCTCATTTGATTTCCCTCAATGACTCGAGAACCGTATAGTCGATTTTTAAGACATAAAGATATGAGGACAAAAAGGATTTAAAATAATCCATTTTGCTCTGTTATTCTTCCTGAAAAATTCTTGTTATTTATGTAACAAAAAAAAGAGTAGAATAAAAATGTTTTACATAACATTTGGATATACAAATAAGAAAAACCAAAACGTGAATGAAGAATCGACTTCTTAAAATGAATAGGAAAGAACTATTTCAATTTTTTTCATTAATATTCGGGTTCTAATTGATTAATTATGCATTTCCGCTGCATATGCTTCATATTTCCAAGGAGAGAATATTTTTTATTAAAATACGAATCGAGTACAGAGCTAGAGTAGTGCTATCAATAATTATTAGTCGACAAAAAATTGATGATAAATTAAAGAGATAAATGAAAAAGTAGCGAGACAATCGTAAAAATCATAACGTGGTATTTTCCATTAGTACAACACGTCAAGCAGCCAGACCGAGAGTTAAAGAGGAACCGCCCGAGGCGGCACCGGTATCATCTTCCAAGCCGTCTAGGTAAATCTATTTTTTTACATAAAAACAAAAATACAATTATCTATTGAATGCGATGAAAATTATGTTTATTATCCAATTAACTTGGTTGAAAAAACAGAGAACGAATGAGTGTTACTTAATCTGTAAATGAACCATTTTTTTCATCATTTTTTTGCAATCTCCTGTACCTATTAGCCATAGTATCGAATCACTGCATCCTGTGTGTTTACATGTCAACAAAATTTTTGTAAGAAATTGTGTAACAAAATTTGTAATGAATGAAATAAGAAGATCATTTTCATTTATTCATTGAGATTTCCTACCAACAAGCTCTTATGGCATTCTAACAGCAATTATCTGAAATGTGCTCATCAAAGATTGAAATCATCCACTCAACTAAAAAAAAAACTTAATAAACATTCGAAACAATGAGACTCATCTTCTTATTTCAGATAAACCATTGAACTGCAAATCAAATAATTGCAAAAACCTATTAACACAGAGAAAGCTCGTGAGCCAGAAAACTATGTATTCCCCAAAAAAATAAGATAAAAAACCGTGTACTGTCTAGGTATTATGACGATCGCTACAGGGAGCGTGAACGAGAAAGGGAGCGTGAGCGTGAAACAAGCAGGCGGCCAGCTGAACGCGAAAGGGAGCCTGAGCGTGGCGGTGCTGGTGGTGGAGGCGGTGGAGGTAGTGAGAGAGAACGTGAGCGCGAACGTGATCGACGTGATGAGCGTGGCGATTCTTCGCATCGTTCACGACACTGAGTACATGAACACGTTCCTGCATCATCTCATGCAACATACAGTAATAATGACGTGACATCTGCAGCAAATGGACAAGGCAGAAAGACATCAACAGCAGAAACATAATTTCTTTAACAAAAAACCAACAGCAAATCACTCCAAGAAACTTTTAGTGCTTATCGTTGTGACCGATATGAATTTTCCTGTGGCATCCAAAGATTTAAGCAAAAAAGAAAAGAATTGAATTGTGATATCAATTGATTACTTTTCTCTGTCAACTATTAATTTTTATCAATTGGAAAAAAAAACACAGTGGGAGAATACTGCGCAGTAAAATACCAGACAAAATGTGTGAATTATACAGAAAACAATTCAGTGCTTTATTTTCTCTTCATAATGAATTATGTAATGAATATTTTTTCTCTTTCTGTCCTCTTAACAATTTTGCCACATTATATTAATGATTAATATTCTACATGTATACATAACGTATATGTAACAGCACTGTAATTAAGAGTATGTTTGAAAACAAAAATATTTAGATTTAATGTGAGATGAGCAGTGTTACAGTAGAATTAAATAATGATAAATATAGTAATCACAAGTTTAAATCATCAAGAAGCTGATATGCTGCTCAACGAAGATTTTAATCATCCACAGGACACTGTCAAGAGGAATGAAGAACGCTCTTAATGAAAATTTATCATCGGTCTTCAGGGCTCATGCGACAATGCAAGATTGTATTCCTAATATAATGCAAAAAAGAAAAAAAATATTCGGTTTCGAAAAATATATATTACTGAACATGTCTTTACTTTATTCATCTGTGACACAAAATCCTGGAAAACAAAACTAAAACAAATATCTGAGATATAGCAGAAAATTACAAAACAAACATGTTAATTTATTTTTTTCTTTTGCCACTTTATCATAAATGACTCGTGGTTTGTCTGTATTCATCGAATAATTTGGCTTATATTTCACAATTTTTGCAATATGAAATCTCTACTCAATTACTGAGTAATGGAAAAAAACAATGTAAACATCGTATGTAAAATGCTGATGTAAATGGTATTCTTTCTCCTTTTTACTATCGAGGACAAACCAGATAAAAGTAGAGTAGAGTCACGAAGCGGCGCCTTCTTCACATTCTTTTGATTAACGAAACAAATGCGAATTTATAGTTTTTATTTTTAAAGAGAAATCGATATTTTTCTTGATTGTCATGAAATGTTATTTATTGTTAAATTGAAAAATTATGTGGCGCTCTTACATGGTCGTAAATTTTATAAACTTTGTGAGAAATGAATTTAGAGCATACAGTTGAAGAGAATTCGCTAAATTCGATTATATCATCTTCAATTCTCACAAAGTATTTTTTTTAACTTTTTTTTTGGTTGAAAAACAATCCGTAGTTTACCCTGTAGTTGCTCCAACCAATATACTCTTCCTGTCTTTTTATGTTAAAATTTTAGAACTGTCAATTTTTGTCAAGATTGCATGCACATTTTTTTATAATTACAGCTAATGAGATGATTGAGATTTAGAAATAAGTGATCGAATAATGTTTTTCATATTTACTTATGGTTTAATTGTTCATTATTTTCGTATATTCCATGAAAAATAATTTTTGAGAATTTTAAAATTTTTATAAATACTACCTATCAGTGATAATTGATAATTAAACCATAGGTTTTTATGAAAAATAATTCTGAAAGGGTTGATTTTTGATCGATGTCAAGGCTATTCTCCAGTACGCTAGAACTTTATCGATGACAATTATCATTATCTCTATTATTGGAAACAAACGTAAAAAGCGTACATCCAGAGATGACTCATTTTCCATTGACTGAAGCCTAAACTCCTGTGACTGTGATACTATTCATGTGATTTTTCAATTCTCAAAGAAATGAAAAGAACGGAGTTCTTCACTCTCCAAGTTTGCTCAACGAAGCAGAATAGTACATATCTCAATTTTTTTTCTCAGTTTCTCAACAACTCTCACATCTGTACTCAACAGTAATAATCAATCAATTGATTGATTGATCGATTGGAAATGCCTGAAAACTGTTTATGTTTGTACTCAATCGAACAAATCTTCCAATTGCTCCAAAGATCGAGCTCGAGAGCTTTTTTGTTTGAGAATAGTTTTTTTTCCAATATACAAAAAAAACGAAAGAAAAAATCTGGATAAATTCCAAGTCACCAAAATGGGATATAAAAACCAGAAATAAATCGTTCCGGCATTGCAGGGTAAGTCTTACCGTGTTAAGCTAAAATACAGAAATTGTACCTAAAAATTAAGGCTGAAAAGAAAACGAGAATCGTAGATTGTAAGAAACCACGTTTGTCACCGCAGAAATAGAAATTCACCTGCCAGTCACGATTTATCCATTGGAAAAATAGTAACAATAACGACAGGCAGGAATCATTAGAATTACCAGAATTTCATAGAAAAGGCAATTTATGTCTTTCCAATCAGAAACAGGGGAGAAATCCGATAATTGGAAAAGAACTGAACAAATGAAGGCAACTGCTGCAAATAGAAACTAGCTAAAAAATTAAATTCGAAAAGAAAATAGAAAGTAACGAAGCAGTAACTCCGCTTATTATTTTGTGCTAATTAAATCGAGACCCTAGGCTTTCATTATTATTTATTTCCACTGTCTTTTTTATTTCTGTTTTCTCTTCGCTCAAGTCATCAACCATGATCACCTATCGATTAATTTTCATCCCCTAAGACCAATTAGATTGTGAGATATAATTAACGATGTAAGACAATTGTATCGATTTAGCGATGAGCATCAAATATTTTGGTAGGTATTTCGATGGAACATTAAGACTGATTATTATCTGAGAGAAATTAATGCCACTTAAGCTGTGATAAACCGTTTTTTAATAATAATGGGTTAAGGTAAGTGTGAAAAAGTAGTGTGAAGAAAGAGATATGCGTACTCATAAATTCTTTGTTATTTTACTGTTTTTTCTTTTTTTTTCTTGAATTTTTATGTATTTATAGAGATATAAATTTTCTTCTGGAACGACTTTTAATCACAATATTTTCTCTGCAAAAAACTAAATCAATGAAAAACGAAATGAATGAAAAACAAAAATTTTGTTTAATACAAATTTATAACTAAGCACTAAAGACTAGAATAATGAAATATATTTTTTTTAAAACTCAGTAATCCTAAAAAATCTTAAATCCAAATACAAATCGATTCAAAATTGTAAATTGATCGAAAAACAAGGGTAAATGATTTTTGTCAATTCTGTGATGACGAAATTATGGGATTTAGCTCAAAATTATTGTTTATATAAAAGATGAAAATTGTGCTGAATGGAAAACAATAGTGAATAGGTACATTCGAGTGATTCTAATCATCTACTTATTATATTTAGGCCACACTCGACCAATAACTAATTAATATCATCTTAAAGTCACTTACAATTGATGTTAAATTATTTATTGATTCAATTACCAATGATTCTTGATTGAGAGGTAATTTGGCACAGACAATATTGTACTAGAAATTTTCATTAAATCTCAACACCTGTTTCTCAAATCTATTCAAAATCGACAGATTGTTGTACTGTCAGTGATCCATAATAAACGAGTCAGTTACAATCAACTTAACTAAACTTTCATTAATATATCTGTGATTTTGGTTCAATAATTTGATCTGTATTTTAATTCGAATAATGAAGAGAGAGAGATAAACAGTATTTATGACTCTGACAATTTTACAATACAATAATTCTTCTCTACTACTCTAATGAGTGGAGGTAACATCTTGTTAATTTTTTTTGTATGAGGCAGTTGACGTGATAGGCATGGCCACATGGAAATATCGATATACCACTGTTTCCCAGTAAGACTGGAGTTTGTAGTGAGAGAGTACAGCAGGGACAAACAGATGCTCTTGTTTTATATGTCATGCCCCAGTGGTGTGCTCCACTACCGAATATATTATTATTTACTGGCCTATTGAGATCCTTCTCTAGGGCGTCTGCGAGTACTTCTCTAGCCTGTAGAAATCAAATGGAAACGATTAAAAATTTATTTCAATCGACTTAATCATCTTTCGATCGTGATGAACTTGAACAGAATGAACTTATTTCAATTTTCCATAATTATGAATCTGTGGAACGAAATTCAAAAAATCTCAAGTAATTTTTGAATTTCATTATCACTCTTTGGCATGAAATCTGACTCATCCAAACAGGATTCTCACCGCAGGTATTATGAAAATTTTGCAATAGTCCATTCTTGCACTTCCAAAAATTACCTTTTTCGAGCAAATTGAGCTGTACTCCTTGCCCCCCTCACCACTCCCATCAAACTCAACCACCTGATCAAATCCATGACGATTCAATAGTTTCGTACAGATAAGTGACTGAAAAATACTGCAAAACCATTCAAAAAATTATTGAACGAATAAACATTTCAACTTCAAAATGAGAATCTCGACGAATGAACTCTTTAAAAAAGCAAAAATTACCTTTCTTTTAATTTGATTCTAGGCAGCTTCCTCCCAACATCACTGAGGAATGTCATGGCAGCATGTATCCCCTGCCTCTTGAGTATTTCAAGAGCCACTCCACTCCAATCAATCCCCACGCCCGTCACTTCTCCCTGGTCCTCATCACCTCTTCCACACGCTATACACCTCCCAATCCTCATCCTCTCGTCGCACTCAGCAACAATATCCCAGGAATCATCCCCAACTAATGGAAGAATAATCGAAAGTACAGTATTGTCTCTAGTCTGAAGGCACAAATGAAGATGATCTACTTTCTCTCCCTTATCAATAAAAATTCTAAGATAATCTCTCCAGAGATAAGGAACACTCTTGCATAGTTTCACACAATTGTCTCCACCCTCCTGACTGAATTTCCTCATCAAGAGCTGCCCAACATCCCCAAACTTTGGCTCTGAAGGTGCCCTGTACCTGGGAAATCCACATCTGCACTCGCTGTAATCAGAGCCATTCAAATCCACGAATGCTCTGAGAACTTCCTCCACCACATAACTGTTATCAGAATTCCCCGGAGGTGTCAACATCTCCGGAGAAACGCTCTCCAACAGTCCATGGAAGTAGAGCCTCTCAATGGACCTCACAACCTCATACAGATATATCTTCAACTCGACGATATCCTCGTACTTGAAATTAATCTCTTGTATAGTCTTAACTATGTTAAAAATTGTGTCTTCCAAGTCCTCTATAGTTATCGAAGACTTTAAGGTACTTATTAGTGCATAAATTGGTTGAATATCTGATTGAATACTCGCTGTTGCTGATTCGATCTGCTTTCTTCGAGGGTCTGACGACTCTTCCTCATCTCCATTTATTTTTGATGATGACTCCACCCCATTTTTCCTCAAATTTAACCGAGAAAATTCACCATCAAGGTCATTAATATCTTTATCATCAGTATGTTTAATCTCTAATTTTCTTCTCTGCTTTATCACACTCTTGCAAAGAATCTCAGAGTCTGAAGACGAGTCATAATTCCTCTCATATTTCCCATTATTTCTCGATGCAATTGAATTACCAGAATTAACAACAACAATTCCGCAATTCAATCTCTTTGGTTGAGTACTAAAATTCGATTGTATCACTGATATAACTGGTTCAAGTACAGTTACCAAGCCATTACTACAATCATTGAAATCCTTCACCATTAATGGATTATTACTCTCGACTAATTTCATTAAATCACTCTTAAATGTCATGCATGCGTTGTAACAATCATTGTAAAGTTTCATTTCAAAAAGTTTGATGATGAGGTAATCGATAGAAGAGAGCATTAGACAGTGAAATGTGCCGTTTGCATTCATTAAGTAAATTTTATCGTCAATAATTTGTGCCATTGCTATGGTATCTAGTTTATCAGTCCACAGTACAACTGCTGCATTTGTAGGATCGATTATGTAGAGGCATGTGTTTGAGTGAGAGAGCAGGTATCTTTTACTTATGACGAATAGGTGGGAAAAGTTGAGGATGTTTTGGTCATTTTGCTCGTTGCTTATGCTGGTGGGAATTGATCTGACGAGAGCTGATCTGTGGATTTCGGAGGGGGGAACGGCTAGGGCATCTTTGAATTGATGAGTTTTCAGAACAGTTCCGTTCAGGTTGACTTCCCAGAGTCGCAGGCCTGGTCTTGCCGAGTAGATTAGAAGATTTTCCTCGTGATTGTCATCGGTTAGACCCACTATGGAGTTTAGACCGACTGATTTGTTCAGAGATTTCTCACCCTCTGGGACGGGCGATGTGTTTTTCTCGATTTCCACTGGGGGCTTTCTCATGAAACAAGCACCGAAGGCTCCGTCCCTCGCTTTATTACCGATCTGCCTGAACTGCTCTTGGGAGGTGTCACATATGTAGCAACGAGTGAGGGTCGACACGAGGAGATAATGCAGGCTGTAGTCCAGCTGGACGATGCTCGAGTCCAGGTGCATGAGGGCGCAGGAGGGGGCTTGGAACATTCCGTTGACCGTGAATATCGAGAGGACGATGGTGGAGATCTTTCCATTGTTGTCCCCCACGTAGATTTCTGAGCTCTTCGAGTTCCAGCAGAGGGAGGTGACGGTCTCATGGAGGTGCTCGTTCGAGATTGAGAGGAGCTTCGCTAAGGGCTTGAAGGTGATGATACAGACGCTCCCACGCTTTGTGGATAGGGCGACGGTTTTCTCGTCCGGGGATATCTGCACGTGGGTTACTGTGCCCTCCTGCGGATGAGAGGGGGTGAGAATTTCAGGACTGTTTTGGACTTATCGGTAGTAGTTGAGAAGTGAAATGAACGGAGATTTGGAAGGTTTTGGAAATTTCCTTGTGCGCGATAAAGAGTAATCATGAAAGAGCGAATTAAGGGGAGACTGATATGAGTTTTAAAAGTCGCGGGCTGTTGGAATGCGAGTTCTCATCCATTGAAGATCGATTATATATGTCTAAAAATGAATAATTAGTGCAAAAAAATTAATTGTTTATCGTTCGTTTATCCCGCAGACGCTTAGAATTTTAAAAATAGTCCAGGGCCTCGAATTGTTGAGCTACAGACATAGCGGTTTCTTTTTTTCAAAATTTTTTGAAAAAATGTGTCCAATAGCAATTACGAATTCGTTTTTTTTGCAATTTTTTAAATAAAAAATTACACCATTCATGTAAAGTAGCCCGAAAAATATTTCTGAAAGAATCGAGATTATATTTTAAATATTTTAAGGATAATTTTTCTGCCTATTTTACATGAATAGCGCAATTTCTTATTTTAAACAAAAGGAAATTGGCTGTGTAGGAGTCAAATTTTAAAAAACTAATTCGTAATTATTATTGCACACATTTTTTCAATTTTTTTTTTTTCTTCTCGTATACCCTTTCGGGTCTATGATTTGTTCCCTTCCCACCCCCCAACCCCCTGTACTGCATTCGCCGAAGGACAAGGGGAAACCTCATTTGAGGGAAAAGCCTGCCCAGGTACAGTACAGATTTAGAGTGTCACAAATTTTGGCCCCCCAAGCCGGGAATCGAACCCGAGTCTCCCGCATGCCAATCCCACACTCCAACCACACAGCCACCGCCGTCGGTTACACATTTTTTCAAAAAATTTGATTAAAAAAAACCGTAGCTCAAAAATTGAAGGCCCTGGACTATTTTTAACGTTTTAAGCGTGTGCGGGCAAACGAACAATAAACACTCAATATTTTTGCATTAGTTATTCGTTTTTAGACATATATAATCGATCTTCAGTGTATGAGAAATCTCACTACAATCGCCCGCGACTTTTAAAACTCATAGTAGTCTCCCCTTAAAATGCGATTGATCACTTTCGTACATTGAGAAAAACAGTTTTTTGAGAAGTACGTCTTTACTTATATCAAAAAACCTGGAGCTTGAAAATTTTCAAGATCAAAATATTTCGGACTAAGAAAAAAAACATTCGCCAAGAAATTTTGTATTAGTCCTAAAAACGAGGACAATTTCTTGATGACAAGAAAGTCATTTCTCAAACGAAGTAAAATTGAATTAATCCATTTAATAGTTTTCTATCCTCAATTCTCGAATATTTTAATGTAAAAGCCACTTGAACTGGTTTGAGCACTCGTTTCCTTGATATGAACCAATCGCCCTCATCTTTCGGACAAGTAGAACATTTCTTGCCGTAAGATTTTTTTTTCTTAGTGTGAGATATTGTGCGCTTGGTAATTTTCAAGTCATGAATTTCTTAATACAAGTAAAGATGTACTTCCCAAAAAAACTCTTGTCTGCTCAGTGTAGAGTGAGGAAAGCGGCCGAGCGAAGAGAAAACAATATAAGGGGAAACGCCACTGTAATGTGTGTAACTATAACGAGAGTCCACTGTAATTTGGAAATTTGCTTTGTTATTGAACTTATTTGGTGAAATTGTTGAAATTCATTTGGGCCATATTCAGGTCAGCAGCAATAATTCATTACAAATTTACCAATTCAAATTGGATTTTCTTATTGATTAGTTTCGATGTTTGGTAAGAATTTAGGATTATTAGGACACAGTTTACATTTTAACAATAGTGGAGTGATTGTGCAATCTTAAAATTATTTTGTCACTTATTCCAGAATAAATTATGCACCTGAAGAGGAATGCCTTGAGCATTCGAAACTTAGTGCAAATGAATTAGTAAATTTGTGATGAATTATTGTTGCTGACCTGAATATGGCCCAAATGAATTTCAACAATTTCAAAACAAATGGTCGAGAACAACAATTTTCTTTATTTGGTGAAATTTTAAAGGATCGATGGATTCTGATAATATAACATACAGACGTAAAGTTTCTAGTTTCCGGTAGAAATCTCTGAATTAAAAAACTGCGTTGTACTAAGATCTAGCAAAAAAAATTTTGGAAATTATCACTTATTTCGAGGAAAATTTCCCTAAGAATCAGAAAAAAGAAGTTTCAATTCTTAACCGTTTTTACTTAAATGGAGGACAATTATTCTCAAATTAGGGCTCATATTATCGCATTTCAAGAACATTCGGTTTTGGGTTCTTAAAATAAGAAACTTTGAAGTTCTCGAACGAGGAACATTCTGATTGTCAAATTGACAACATTCTCGTTCTCGAATTTTTCCAGTTTCTAAATTAATCTCCTCATAATACATATTGTTTATAAATTCTTCGTTAGTCAAAATAAATCATCTGATACCTCGATTCAATAAATCAGTAGTGAAGTGGTCGATCAGTTTAAGTCGACTTAGCTCCCAGACGAGTTTTTGTTGAATAACTCGGAATTTAAGAAAGATAGCGAAATTATCGTAAGATCTTTTTCGATAGTCTTCACTTTTTCTTACAAAAAAATAATTTTAAGAAAATTTTGCAAAATTCTTTAGAATTTGAGATATTCATCGAGAACTGACGCTAGAATGGAATTGACTTAAACCGTTTGACCACTTCACTTCTGAAATGTTGAATTATGTCAGAATGTTATCCCTTTCGAATGTTCATATGTTAATAATGCAAAGATTCTCAATCTAGCAGGGACTGAGAACGAAATGCGATATCGAAACGAAAGTGCCTTCCGTTCCCGGAAACGAAAGTAGCACCGAAACGAAACTGGAAACGAAATTGGAATAACGTTATTACGGGAAAAGAAACTGGAAACGAAAGTCGAATAATGTTATCGCCGGAAACGAAAGTCGAATAACGTTATTGCCGGAAACGAAACTGGAACTTTGGCCCCAAAATGATGATTTTTCGAGTGATTTCTTGAAATTAAGAAATCATCAGAATTTATTAGAAGTCATGGGATCACAAAAAATTAAAAGAGATCATGATTTCCAATTCTTATTGAGAAATCACAAAAATCATTCAATAAATCACAGGAAATCATCTCATTATGGAAATCTTTGAGGCACCCGATTGAGAAGTGACCAGCCCCTCGTTAAATGACCGTTTTTTTTTTGAGTTTTTCATACCAGAATACATAAATACATAAAAAATAATATTATCCACCAAGATGAGTCTTCTTTTTGTCTCTTTCCGTTCAACATTCCTAGACTTTCTTTCACTAAATTTCCTGCTTTTTGTAGGGCATCTTCTTTCATGTCTCTTTGTTGTTTCATTTTTGCAAAAATCGACATATTGACTTGCAATTTGGCACGAATAATTGCGATCAGGTAAGAGCAAAATGCGCGTGCAATGTATTTCGCAAATGGCTTCGAAACTAGAGATTTCGCAGGAAAACGTCAGAAGAGCTTTTTTGTGGCTTTCAAAATTCTCCACCAAAGACGTCTTGATATTTTCTCCCAAATCCCTTTCGTTCGGAGACATTTGCAAAATAATACAATTGGATTTTGAAATTTAAAAATGTATCATGTACCGATAATGGTATCACTTGTTGAAAAGTACATGGCTCTCTGGTGAATAAGTACAGACTCCCACTCGTGGAACCAAGGACAATGTGACTTGTTGAGACATTGATACAGGTGTACTATAAAAAAAGAAAAAAACTCGTAAACAATATGGAGAATACTTCCTTTTCATTCCCCTCTCACTTCAACTCACTTTGATTCGCTGAGTGGCAATAATTGGTTTATACAGCAACGAATTGATTTCCTCATACTCAGATAAGACGAGTCCACTCTCTTGCATACTTAGACGATAACTCAATGAATCTTTATTTCTACGAAAAATAATTTACCTTGTGCTCCGAAGTTTCACCATTTGTTTTACTTTCATAATGAAATAATCAGCCTCGAGAAATTGTGCTCATCTAGTATTAGGGAAGAATTCGGGTGTCAACGCCCGGAATTAATAAAAACCGAGAGGAAGATATGTTAATTTTAGCTCATCGTAACAACAATTTGATCACTCCTGTCAATCACTCACTGATGATCATCCTCCACCTCCCAATATTATTTTTCTCTTATCGACATCGTAAATATGCACTTCTGGGATTCACCACACGTGCTTCCCTCAAGATGGCAGCATGCGAGGACGCGCGTAACTTTCAATTCAGTAGCGAAGCGGTAAACCGAGTCAAGTCGATTTTGATTATTGATCAGTTTTTGACGAATATCTCGGTATCTAAAAGAGATAGAAAATTTGTTGTCATAATCTTTTTTGTAGAGCCAATTGCGAGTTATAAAAAAGGTCATGAAAAAAAATTTGCTATTTCTCTTCGTTTTCAAGATATTCATCAAAAACTGACCAAAAGTTAAAATCGACTTAACCCGGTTTACCCCTTCGCTAATGAATTAAAAGGGATACGTTGGTGAAATTTAAGTCTTCACTGGGCCTTGGGACCCATTGAACAGTTTGTAATATACGACGAAAGATCAGAATAACTGGAGAAAATCGCGGACCCGGTCGATTTTGCCCCGTATAACCAAGAAAAATTTAATTTTTTCCATTTGTACCTTCAAAATGCTCCTTGCGCCGTAGTTTTCATTTGATTTTATCTTTTTTTTACAATGTTCGTTACATTCCAAAGAATAAAGTTAAACATCCGTTTTACTTTACTCGCAATAGATTATGAATAAGAGAATTTTGAATTTCATAAATTTTACTCTAGACGCAAAAAATTTATGAAATTCAAAATTCATTTAGTCATGATCTATTCCACTTTAAAAAAATTCAGTGTAACGATTTTTTGAAGCCTCTATTTCGCTTATCAAGTAACCGCAATATGATGTTTATGTTATATGTTTTTATGTACTGTAATCTTTTGTTTAATTTGTGCAATTGTGAAATGAGAGAATTTCATTTCTTAATGTAATACAAAAATAGCATAGAATCCATACTATATATACTATACATATATGTTTTATACTGTAATTTTTTTTAACTGTAAAAAAATAAATACAGTTATGTAAAAAAATATATATAGGATAGTATATATGTATGTAGTATATAATACGCCCCTAAAAATAAAACAAGCAGGGGTTCGAACCTTTTTGGTAGAAGTCATCTAACCATTTCTTTGTGTGTTATAACGCTTTTTCTTTTTTTCATTTCTGTTTGTGTTTTAATTCTATTAAATTTGCATTAAATTACAATTACCCCAATGGTCCAGGTAGTCGAATACTCAGAGTAGTCATCCTGTTACTAACCCCTCAATTATTATCACATGTAAGGATTGTTGAGGTGACACAAAATTTCAAATACACATACATATCCATTTGCTTGAGAGAACTATTGATTTTTTCAATACCGTATTTCTCCAGTCGAGTTGTTCCCCAGGCAATCCTCATTAGGTTTCAATTATATCAATTGTATTGCTCTAGAAGATGATCACGTCAGTTATATGTCCTTGAGTGAACGCCCTTAATATCTATCAACATTAAAGAATCAATAGAAATTCTGCCCTCTAGAAAATAAGAAATTTAGGAATAATGAATAATCATTAGAGGACTTCATCCAAGTGCAACATAGTCATCATCTAGAGCAACATGATTGTTATAATAGGGAGCTTGCATGAAACTCAATTCTTGCTAAGTTCTCTATTCACACATTCTTCATAATGTTAATTAATGTAATGTTAGTCTGATAATAATAAATTGAAAATCAGTCATGACAAATTTTTCGGGCATGACGTCACGAAGACGGTCACATAACGCTTCATTGGGCTAGTGTGAAGAGAGTGGGGAGTTGTCTTCCTCGATCCATTGGCCGAGGAGCACCTCAAGATCGGGTTAGATCGGCTAAAGCCATTCTGGGATTGGTCCGGCGCTCGACTTTTAACAATTAATTATTAATTAATAAGCAATATTTCAAACATTTGTGAATGAAAAAGTGAATTATTCAGGTCTCAAGCTTGAAATTAGAAAATGGAAAAAAATTTATGCAAGTTCCCTATTTAAACCGGTTTAGCCTCGCCTGGGAATGACTCGATTGAAGAAAAACGATTTTGAAAAAATAAATGCTTCTCTCAAGTAAATTATTTGCGCCAAATATCCATTTGCTAAGAGAAGCATTTATTATTTCAATACCGTATTTTTCTAGTCGAGTCATTCCCAGGCATGCCCAGGATTGCAATCCTCAGGTGTCAATTATGACAATTATATTGCTACAGAATATGTTCATGGCAGTTATGACCTTGAGTGAACTCTCTCAATAATATCAACATTAAAGAATTAATTTTTCCCTCTAGAAAATAAGAAATTTAGGAAAAATGAATAATCAGTAGAGTTCATTCAAGGTCGTGTGCAACATAGTCATCCTCTAGAGTAACATAATGATTGTTATAATTGAAACCGGGCCAGGCTCGCCTAGGAATGACTCAATAGCACGTATGAAAAAATCCTATAGGATTTCTTATGGGATTGCCTACAGGAAATCCTATGGAGAATTCGAACATTTCCTATAGGATTTTTTTGGTGGGATTTCCTATAGGATTTTCTATAGCATTTTCTATAGAATTCACTATAGGGTTTTCTATAGAAAGTAACACAAAATTGAGACTCGAAACCAATCGGTCACAAGGGTCAGGATTACGGTCATAAATCTGATAGGGAATCCTATCAGCAAAATCCTATAGGAAATCCTATGGAGAATTCGAACATTTCCTATAGGAAATCCTATAGCATTTTTTCATACGTGAGGAGAAATACGAGTTTGAAAATACTGCTATCAAGTAAATGAATATTTGGCAAAATTATTTTTTTTCTCAGCGTAGTCTTAAATTTTTAATTTACAAAATCTATGCGCGCGCTCTCGCGCGCGCTTATCTATTCATTTGTTGAAATGAAGAAATGGAATTCATTGAATTTCATTTTCTCATGAATACCTTATAAATATTAATAATTTATCAAAAAGAATTCGACTAAGGATTGAAGTGAATAGCGAAGTAGAGTAAAAGAATCTATAAAGAATTTTTCATTTTCAATTAATTATCTTCAATTTTTTAAAATAATCGGTCTCCATAAAAGGACAGAATTTATTCATTTCACCGATAATATATATACATGTGAAATATATATATATATATTATATATGACGTGAAAAAAAAATTTACCTCTGAAGAATTTGAAATTATGTCACTGAAGAATTTGAAAATGCCGCGTGTTTTTTTTGTGAATAACTTCGTGTGTCACATATTGACCAATCAGAGTTAAGGATTAGCGGTCAGGCAGTTTCGAGATATTTCGATATAAAACAACTTCACGTTTCGTTCATCTTTAGTAAATAGGACTAGCTGTTCGAATTAGGGATGGGCGATATTGAAGGAAATATCGAAATCGCAACTATCGATATAATTTGAAAATATCGATATTCTGAAAAAAATATCATTGAACCCGATATATTTTTCATTTGAAATATTCACCAATGACAAGATGGGAAAACCAACTAGAGTGATCATGATGGTCATGATCCGATGGGTGGAGTGAGGGAGCAGAGTCCGATGGGTCAGATATAAGAGAGGAGGGGGTCCAATGAAATCTGAAAGAAATAAAATCATGCGGTATTGAAAACAATATTTTTCTTTTTTGTGCTAACATTTCATTTATTCTCTTGCGAAATTCTAAAAAATTAGAAACAAATTTAGACTTTGATATTGACGAAAAAATATCGAACAGCGATATATTAGTCGTCAAAAATATCGGTAGAAAAACGTCGGTATATCGATATACAATCTTGAACACTTCGATATATCGAGGCGTATCGCCCATCTCTAGTTCGAATCTCAGCGCGGAACAATTTGCGAAAACCGACATGAAAACACGTCACAGTAGCCCCAGTATTTTGATTGGTATAGGAAAAACGCTTCCTTGCCTATCTGCTAATATTGCTGTCATCTCTCTCTTGCTCTTTGGGCCCGTTAGACTGTGGACTCTGTCCTAAACAGCCGGAGCTATTGAACATCATCTCTCTTGCTCTCTCCGCCGCCACTTCGGTCCATGCACACAACTCCAATCAGTCTTTCAAAGTTTTCTGTCAAACAATCTCGCAAAAAAAATGTTTCATCCCCTGATTCACATGTTCGTGGCTGTCAGATAACACTCGTCGAAGCAGAAAGAATTGGAAAATACGTTGAGGATGCCTGAAAGTGTGAGAATTAAATTCAATCTGTGATGTTGATCTGTGAGGTAATTAAGGAGACAGGAAAGTTCAAATCACATCTCCAGGTTCAAGAGCCCCACTAGGAGCTTCAGCCCATACAATGGCTTGCCTATGGTTGAATCCAGAGAACATGCAGATTAAAATTCCATCTATCGAGACAATAGACGGGATTACCTTCTACGTAATTGAGGTTAGAATAGACGAGGTTGTTTGGACACTGAAGCACAGATACAATGAATTCGCTGAGCTCCATGATACCCTGGTATCGGAGCATTGCGTGGAGAAGGAGAGTCTTCCACCCAAGAAACTCATTGGCAACAAGAGTGAGGCTTTCATTGAAAAGAGGCGACAAGGACTCGAGATTTATCTGAATTCTGTTTACAATTATTTGAAGAAGACTATGCCGAGGGATTTGGCTATGTTCTTGGATCTACATGTTTATGACATTTTCTTCCTGCTCCAAAATATGTCTCTGCAATTTTTTACTGAGGGGGAAGCTTTATTGCTGGGGAACAAGGGCTATACGTTCACTCCTGTTCAAGTAAGAATTTTATTTTCATTGTGGATTCATGTATGAAAAAATCGTATAGAAACTTTCTATAGGGGAGGTTGGAGTAAAACGGACACTTGAATTTTTTTTAATGTTAAGGAGGGGTTGAAATGTTGATAAAATTCAATAATTTTTCTTTTAATACAAAGAACAATTCTTTCCTTTGTGACGAGCCTAAATTGAGCTCAATTGATCAATTTGTTTCTGAGTTATGAATAATTTTAAAAAAGTCCAAAGTGTTCGTTTTACCCCACCCTCCTCTACGGATAGTGTATAAAAATTCTGTAGGATTTCCGTATATGATATTCGGATATTTCTATACGAATTATTTCTATACATAAATTTTTACATAAATTTTTGTTTTCATACGAAAGATATGCCTAAACACTCCAGAGAAAAACGTAGAGAAACGTCGCAACTCCATACAAAATGTTTCTATACATGGGGAACTGGGTCGTATAGGATCAAACCTATAGAAATGGTATAGAAATATCCGAATATCATATACGAAAATCCTATAGAAATTCTATACGCAATCCGTATAGAAAATTTCTATACGATTTTTTCATACGTGTTGAGTGGTCGTCATTTTGATTATTAAAGATTTTGAATGAATTGTCAAGAGATTTTCTGTAAGAATAGGGGAGGGTGGGGCAATATGGACACCAGATTTAAATAATGAATTGAATTGGATCAAATCTACTGTTCCGACTTCATTGCGAGTTTATAAAAACGAACACATTGTCATAAGACTGCGTTATAGAAGTTGTAAGGTAAAGCAAAAATCGATACTTCGTTTTCTTCCTCAATTTTTAATGTTTCAACAATGTTATTCAATTTTTGATACATTAGTCATGACTACGATTTTCAATTTGAAAAAAAAAAACACATTTTTGACTTTTGTCGTGGGGGTGATAAACCAACTTTTTCTTTGCTCATTTATCCTCCCCTCCTCCCATTGTGTTATGTTCCTTGTAAGATGAAAAGTAGCCATTGTACAAATTTCGCAAATTGACGAAGGTCAGTTGTGTAGGGCGTACAACTGTTCATTGAAAAAAAAAAAAAATTCGAGGGTATTTCAATAGTAAAACAGGAAGTCCAAAGCCTACTCTATATTTCAAACTTCAATACAAAATTTAATAGAGTTGAAGTTTACTTGTTAATATCTCTTCCAGCTTGAATTTCTTTTTATAAAAACATACGGACACGATTTTGTTGGAAAATATCTGTTGAAAATTTTCTTGAGTAAAACCTGAATAGGATTAACTTTGTCGGGTGTTCATTTTACCCCACTCTTAAATAATTTTTCGGTTGTGGACATTGTCAAAAAGCAGTTTCTAAAAATTTGATTATTGAAATTTGTTCGAAATTTTTTTGAGCGTCCATTTTAGTTTATCCTATACGGATTTA
Organism: Diachasma alloeum; assembly: GCF_001412515.2. Classification (NCBI taxonomy): domain Eukaryota; kingdom Metazoa; phylum Arthropoda; class Insecta; order Hymenoptera; family Braconidae; genus Diachasma; species Diachasma alloeum. The sequence goes on along the minus strand of NW_021680804.1, from coordinate 188,747 downwards.
TCAGGTATCCCAGTGAAACAATTTTCAAAAATTTGAATTTTGAAAAAAAAAATCTTTTCTATCTTATCTATTGCCCCACCCTCCCCTATGTTATTTCTATAATCATTGAACATTCCAATGCAGGAGTCTATCAATGAGGCCCGGTTGCACCAAGCCTAGTTAAGAAAATCCTCAGTTAAGGATATCCAAGTATCTTTTACAGTTTGATACAGACCACCTTGTAGATTCAACCGTTTTCAGTCATCAAATTTGTCAATTAAATTACGTAGAAAAAAATTTGAAAAAAATCATGAATATTCAGCGTCATTAAAATTACACTTTGCACAGAGTTATTTTTTTCAACATTCGTTGCTTGTATATGAATAATTGAAATTGTTTAAGCTTTCGGAAACCTCTTTTTTTTAGGCATGAAATCGATTTCTAGTGAAATTCTGAATAGAAATAAATTTGTTACGATTCTGATCAAATGATTTTGATGGAGGAAAATTGATTTTTTATAAATTATTTATACATAGTGCTCGTAATTTTCAGAAAATGGAATTTTTAAATTATTTCATCAATCTTCTTTCAAAAGTAACTTTAAAACATTTCAAAGATTTTTAAAATGGTTTTCAACGGTTCAGTATCGAGACTGAAATTTAGACCTGCAAAGTTTAAATAATACAATCATTGTAAAATGTCCGGAACCTTAGGGTCAAATAAGGCTCAAACGAAAGCTCTGATGTTCGACTACAAAAGTAGAAGAGCATTTCAGTGGAGAAAAAATAGCCAAAGTACTGGGATATCCTTAAATATCGGAATAAATAAAAATAATCTGTTGATCAATTTTGATCGAAAGTTCATCGAAATTGTTTCACCAAAAATCGTGGTGTATCGGTATACCTTTCCGACGTGCCAATAATGTCACTAATTGTGAAGTATCTAGTCGATATTCCCGACCGAATGGCTGAAATGCACTCTACGACGAATTCCTATAATTGTTCAACTCTGAAATAAATTTACTGCAGACATAAATTGTTTGAATAAATTTTTGTCTGGAGTCAATTTCCACAATTAGACAATTTTAGGAATTCGTCGTAGAGTGCATTCATTCAGTCAGTGGTATTAATGACAAGTAGTCATGATACATCGATACACCACGTTTTTTAGGTGAATTTTCGATCCAAATTGCTCCGCAGATTATTTTTATTTATACCGATACTTAATTGAGAATGTTCTTAACTAGGCTGAGTGCAACTGGATCGAAAATGAAAATAAAAAAAGAGAGCAATATGAAAAAAAACTTAGTCCAATGGGAAACAAAGAATCTGGGAAACATGAAAACTCCACAGAACCTCATACTAATGCTCATATTCATTGCATATTACCTATTTTATTCTTTAATTATCAATTTGTAGGGGAGAGTGAGGCAAAATGAAACACTCAAAAAACGACTGTTTGACGCAATTCAAGCAAAAAAAATTTTTTTTATTAAATATTTTTTTTTGTAAACTTTTTTTTTATTTTTGGAAGTACTGATAAGAATAATAATTTCCCCTTCAGTAGAATGGAAAATTATTGAGAAGTTTTGATGGGCAAAAGTTTTGTCAATGAATTATTCGATTGAAATTCAGCATCACCTTTTTCCTCCTCTGGGCCTCCCCCTGGGCCTTGCTCTGGACTTTGGATTTTGCTATTTCATTTTCTTTTCAATTAATCCATTGAAAAAATCTTCGCCCGTCAAAACTTCTCCATAATTTTCTATTCTACTGAATGGAAAATTATCATTCTCATCAGTGTGCCCAAAAATAAAAAAAATTTAACAAAAAAAATTTTTTTGTTTGAAATGTGTTAAACAGTCGTTTTTTGACTGTTTCATTTTTCCCCACTCTCCTCTACTAGTAGATCAAGATGTTGATGAACGTAAAAAAGACAACTCTATCCATCAGTTTGAAAAAAATCAAAAATTTTTCAAGTGCTTGCCATTTCGAGTAAACATCCTTTATTCTTCAATAACAAATCATAATTTAAATACAGAAAAGATTCCAATGAAAAAGCTATTCAATTAATATACTCTAATTTCTCCAGCTCTACGCAATAAGCGAGCGATTAAAGCAGCCCTGTCCCCCCCTCGAGGTGGCAGACCGTAAATTCGACTTCAGTCACGTACTAGATCTGAACTCCCACCTGAAGGCCCTTACGATTGAAGGCAGCACCGAGCCCTATGGTACCAGCAACATAAATCCATCTCTCCTCCCAATCGAGCTCTCGACGTTCAAAATCATCGAGCACCTCGTAATAAATCGTTACCCAGTAGACAAAATCTACGGCATGGGAAACCTTCGAGACACAGTCAAGATCCTGGAGGTGCATCACACGAAGTTGAGGAACATCGTAGAGTTGGTGATGTGCGAGGAGGTCCACAAGAGGATCGAAAACGCCAATGATTCCCACGTGTGGCTGAAGGTGACACACGTGGACCTCAGCGATAACCAGGTAGAAAGCATCGATGAGGCGATAAAGCTGATGCCACATATCGAGTCATTGACTCTGAATAATAATCGCCTCTCTGAGATTTCTAACGTGACTCTGCTGCCCAGACTCTCGCAGCTGCACCTGGCATCCAATAATTTCATCAATTTGCCTGAGAAGTTGCACACAAAGTTGGGGAATATTGTGCACATGGACATCTCCCAGAATCAGCTGACTTCGTTAGCGAGTTTCTCGAAGCTTTATTCCCTAGAGTGGCTGGACGTGAGTTGTAATAGAATTGAAAATATTGAGGAGGTCAAGCACGTGGGATCCCTCCCCTGTCTGGAGAATCTAAGATTAACTGGTAATCCAGTCTCCACAATAGTGGATTACAGGGTCAAGGTACTGGAGCCTTTTGGCAAACGAGCTGCTGACATTTGTCTCGATAATGAAAAACCAAATCAAAAGGAACTAGACACTGTTGCTGTTCTCCAAGCTTTGAGGATCGCTAAAGAGGGGAAATCACCGATTTTTAGTGCACCTGATTCCTCCCTTTTTGCTGCCGAAATACCGAGCACTTAGGGTCTATCAACCAAATACATTATCAGTAATTCTCATTGATGATTCATACATTTTTATTCAATGATGATTTTTTATTATTATCCAGTGTTCTCTTTTAATGGAACTGAAAATGATTTTTAACAAGTCTGCATTATTAAGGGGAGACTACTGAGTTTTAAAAGTTTCGGGCTATTGGAGAGAGATTTCTCATGCATTGAAGATCGATGATATATGTCTACAAACGAATAATTAGTACAAAAAAATTAATTTTTTATTGTTTGTTCCCCGCAGATGATTAAAATGTTAAAAATACAGAGGTTTTTTTTCAAAATTTTTGCAAAAAATGTATACGATAATAATTACGAATTAATTTTTTGAAATTCGACTACTACACAGCTAATTTCGTTTAAATTAATAGAAAAATTTGTGCCATTCATGTAACATTGTCAGAAAAATTATCCTTGAAATAATAAAAATATATTCTCGATTCTTTCAGAAACATTTCTAGGGCCATTTTACATGAATGATGTAATTTTTTATTTAAAAAAAAATGAAATTCGCTGTGTAGGGGCGGGGGTTGTATACTGAAACCTTTTTTTGCATTAAATCATACGTTTTTAGACATACATAATCGAGCTTCAATGAATGAGGAATCTCATTGCAATAGCCCGCGACTTTCAAAACTCATAGTAGTCTCCTCTTAAACTGATTTTTTAATACAAAACGAATAATTAAGTTTTTAACCATGATCATGAGGGTGAATGAGTAATTGTGTATATCTTGTTGAGAAGTCTAATATATTTTTAAAATGAAACTGAATTATGATTATGAGCTCTATCATAACTTATTGTTAGTTCTCTCGAATCAATTGAACATATTTCGTATTTACTCATGAAATGTTTGGGAATTTTTATTTTATGTAACTGTTGGTGCTTTGTACTCACTACCTTCAGTAATAATCAGTATATTATTTAAAAACCAAAAAACGTCGAGAATTGTAACAATTTTTTGACATGAAGAATGAGAGGAAGACGTCGAACCTTTAATAAATCATGTGCAACGTTGATACCGTTGAAGAAAAGCTGAATATAAAATGAATTTGTACATGTCCCTTTTAATTTTACAGAATCATTAAACATGAAAATGATATTCTCATGTATATAAGATTAAATATTTTCTTAATAAAGTATAAAAGCTGTGATAACACCTGACATACATATTTGTTCACTGCATCCGACCCACGTAGATTCGTTCCATTTCCTATTGAACAGTGTCTGAAGACCAGTTTGATAAGATTAGAAAGATAACTCTGACATTACTTTTAAATTTTATATCTTTATTCAATTTCTCCTCAACTCTGCCAATAATTTTTAAACATTATGCATGGAAAATATTCCAATATCCATAAATAATATTAATATTATAATGCTTAAATACGCTAGGCATTTGTGTTTTTAGTCTTTTGAACGTATAGTCTATTCTAAACGCAAATATAAGTTACGAATATAATTTTGTGTACCATTTTTCCCACTGTTACTTTCAATTAAGCTTTAGACCGTTGGACTTTATTTCAATTTCTACTCTATGTTGGACGACGTTTAAAATTTCTGACTGAAACTTGTGATACAAGTTCTTTGAACTTCAAAGAATTTCCAAATTTTCAGGGTTTTGAAGGAAATTACAAGGAAAAGAAACGAAATTTCCAAAAAGTTACATATTTAGGCGCAATTGTAAAAATTACAAGATGCCATGAAATTGTAGAAAGAGTTATTAATTTTTGGACAATGTAACACGAATATTCAGTTCTCCATGAAAAGAATTTTCATTTCTTGATAATTTTCTGTAAAACCCTGATAATTCGAAGACTCCCTTGGAATCCGAAAATCTTCCATGGGAAATTTCAAGCAGAAAATTTCAACAGTGTTGATTTTATAAATAGTAAAACCTTGGAAAAGCAGTCGTTTCGTGTATTGAAAAGTATAAAGTATTTATTCTGATTTGAAAAAGTCATGCACCTTATCAAGTCCAACGGACTCTGAAATATTCTGATTGATTGGAGTTGCTGTATCATTTGAATTCACACCATCAACATAAACTTTTATAAATTTTCATTTATTAAAAATTTTAAGGCGTAATAGCAAACATCAATTAACAACAGCGATGAGGCTCTTGTTGGCAAAGATAATACATTTTCCAAACGTTTTGATGGATAAATGGGAGACATGAATACCGAAGGTTGGACTCTGGGGGAAATAAAAGACTGGAAACATAGGTATACAGGAGTAATTCAATAGGGCAATGTGAGTAATTAAGTTTTTTTGTTGTAATTTATTGGTGGGCAATTGGGATGAGTTTTTCACCGTATCCAAGTGCTGGAAGTGGAGCTTCGACAGTCAGTACACCATCTTTGCTGAGTGATGATTTAATTGTCTCGGGATTTGTGCCTTTTGGCAACAGGAATTCACGGTTGTACTCCCTGTATACAGATTTGCTCTCTGTTTTCTCTTCGTGTTTAGCATGGACCTGAAAAAGAAGAGGAAAAAATCAAATGAAAAGCATGAAAAGCAACTTTATAAATATTACGTAGTGACGTGGTCGAATGTGGTGAGTGGCCTTATGGCAGTTTATTTATTACGCTGATAAAATATTTTTGTATGTTATTGTTCTTTATTTTTAACGGTGTTTGTTGAGAGTAAGTTTACATGGAAAATCAACTGGTAGTTTGTAATGAGAAAAAAACATTCAATAAATTGTTAGAAAAATAGGAATTAAATCGGATTGGTTCGACATCTTTGAATCGGACTGATGAAATATTTTGCATCGATTTTGAAGCAGAAAATATGGAGTGTCCCACCAGTAATTAATATATGCGAAATTTCAATAGATTTTGTTACTGGAAAATCCGTCAATTTTCAGTTTAATGGGACGATTAAAATGCTTAAAAATTTTCACTATGAAGTAAGACATTTAAATCATTATTGAAGCTTCTACATTTGTTAACTATGAAAAATCTGAATTTGCACATTTTATCTTATTCAGTGTCAATTGGCATTGAGTCTGTCTTATCATTGACTTCATGCACTCGCACTCGCACTCGCTACACCTCTCCGGTGTTACTTTTAGAAATTTCTTAAAATTTCAGTCACCGCGTCATCTGAATTTTCAGTGTTGTGAGATTGAATTCAATTTCAAATGAACGCGTTCACTAAATTTCTCATTCATCTTGAAAATTTAAGAAAATAGGATTTTTCATGTTAAATAATCATTGATTTTTCAATGAAAACTTGAATTTTCAGACTCATCGTGAAAATTGAACATCACATACAATTCAATTTTCCATAGATTGTAGATTCAAGAACGTTATTGCCTGAATTTTCAAAATTTTCAAGGTTTTTCAGTGCCGTATAGGCCTAAAAATCGAGAATTGCTTGAATATTCAAGAAATTATCTAATTCGTCAATGACGAAATATACAGAAATTTCATGTAACTTTGTCGTCGTTAAAAATTTCAAGCTTTTTCACTTTAAAATTCAAGAGTAATTTACTAACAGTGTAGCGGTAAAGCATAAATATAACTTGAATTTTACGTTAATTTGTCTTTCTTATTTTATTGTATTTTATTTTTATTAATTTATATTCTCCTTGTACGAATCCTCATTATGCTTCTACTCCCTAGTTTTTAAGGTCTTAAGGTATAATCAAATTTGTTATTCTGATGGATAAGAATTTAAGTTAATGTTAAAGATTAATATTGTTTTTGTAAGAACGAAATGCAAGCCTGTAATAGCCCGTAATAGGGAAATAAAGAAATTACTGTACTTGAATTTTGAAAATTAAAATCTGAAATAAATTCCAAATGAAAATTACTATGAATAGAACCATTCTGGTTGAGTTTGGGTTCAATCGGCAATCTACTATTATTAATAATAATTAATCTAGAAGTGCAAAAATAACACAGAGTTTTATGCGAAAATTAACTTCTCGAGGTCAGAGAGGACTCCAAAATCTAGAAAAAAAAATCGACAAATAAAAAAAAATAGATAAAAATTCTATGCCCAATACAAAAATTATCGTCATTGTCATACTTTTGTCATAAATAATTTATATTTCTGCGTGCCCGAACTGGCGTGTTACTTCAAAACATCTTAGGCAAACGAGAGACTATTGTTTAAAAAAAAATTTCAGAAAAATTTGATGAATGAATTTTCTACACTCATTGAACTTAAAATTCATAGGAAAAATTATCAATAATGAATAATTTTTTTTAGTTTTTTGAATTTATTTTTCCTCGTTACACTCAACGACTCAACTGTAGTTTATTCATACTACTTTAACACCGAATAAATACTTCACACCAAATTTTTGACACCGCTAGCGCACACTGAAAACAGCGTGGACTTTTTGGGACAACGATTTGGTGTCAGAATTAACACCGAATTTTAACTGTTTTCTCTTCGAAAGATTTCTTTATCTCTCTCAGATTCCGTGCTATTCTCAAAAAACTTATCTCCAAGTGAAATCGCCCCATCCTATTTTCTTCTTCCTCATCATTGTCGAGTCTAGGAATAAGAACATAAAAATAATTGTTCTAGAACGTGAAAGAACACTTCCACGTTTTCATGTCAAACCGTCGCGTGACAGAATGCGTTTTCACCGATTTATCAGGACGATACGCACGTGTATCAGATATGACCCAAATGAACCCTCCAATATCACTCTCCTCTCTTCAATCGCCTCCTAAAAATACCGGTTCTTCCAACCAACCACTTGAACCTATTATTACATCACCGATCGCAGAATCCCCTGAAAAAAGAAAAATACCAAAAAAATCCATCAACCAGTGTTTGTCCTCGCGTGTGCTACCGTGACTCATCGGTCTGTTTGGTCCCCGTCTCACGAGAATAAATGCGCGTACTCCTACGTATTCGTAATTTAGAGCAGGTCAGTAAGCACTCGCATTTGCTAGTATAGTAGTCTACCCAACGATGAAACATTTTCGATAAATAAAACCGGAGAGAAAATATCCATGCGTCATCACTATATCGACCCGAGTGACTTGGTGAATTCTTTCAGAACCCGAACGAGAGAATATTTGAATTTTTATGTCTTTCAATATTATTCGCAGATATGCATGAAGTAAGAATGTTTGCACAGGTGATTGCAGAGGTCGAAACATTCACCAATAAAAACCAGAAGCAAAGAAAAATAGGGAAAAATGGAGAAGATACAGATGATTGGATATCGCAGCTCTGATATGGGGGAAAGTTGGAATGACATGACTGATCAATATCTCCTAGTGAATGAAGCGATTTGAAAAAATCACATTTCATTTTGACGTTTGGAAAAATTTTATCCAAATTTAAGACAGGCGAAAATAACACACTGCAGCAAAACAAAGCCAAGACTCAATCTTGTAAAAATTATCTTTAATTTCTCGATCCTCATCCAGCAAAATGAACACACAAACAGACACTTTCTTTTTGTATCAACTATTGAGTACATAAAATGTAAATACTTGGCTGAAGGCCCCCGGGCGATGGCCAGTGGCAAGTTCTTAGAATTTACAACAAAAATTATTTATTATTATTTATTATTTTTATTTTTCCGTTAAAAATAATAAAATAAAATAAAGCCAAGTTTTTCTCCAAAAATGAAATTGATACCACTTATAGATTTTTTTATGCTGAAGTTAACGATTTTTCGAAAACGTTCTTAGAGTCAATTTCCATAATTTTGAGCCAATGCGGGAATAACCAAAAACCACAAAAGTGGCCGTTAAATTATTCCAGAGGGTTAGAAACATATGCGAAGTCAACTTCCGAGAATTCACTTAATTAACATATAGTTCAAATACATTTTTGAATTTCGGAATTTGTTTACAGTGAAATCACGTCACGGAATTGAAGGCGGTCTGTTCTAACAGATAAAATGATTCTTTAACTATATTCTGTTATTTTATCTCATTCAATTTTATCTACATTTCATTTAGTTTGAACTTTTTGAAAAATTACATTTTCAACCAATTTCACAACTTCGATATTTTTTTCTCCAAAGCCTAACGTACTATGAGAATTCTACAAAAACTGTTGAATTCAGTATGAAAAAATCTGTAAATGGTATTAATTTCATTTTTGAAGAAAAACGTGGCCTCATCTTAGCCAGAATCTCAGATGATTATTCCTTTCTTGCAAAACTACTCAGTGGAATTATCCAGCAATTAGCAAAAGAGGATTCGAAATTTCGGTCGCAAATTATTTCAAATTCTCAAATATGAAATGGAATTGTTGATAAAACAAGTCGACAATAAGCCTCCAGAGGCAAAAATAATCGATAAAATGACGATGTGACTTTTTAGAAAAAATATTTTTTTTTTATGAATTGCTCTACACCAGAATGTATTGAATCGATCGGCACAAAATTCTATACACAAGTGTAACTCAATAATACTAATTATTAGCCAAAATCTCAATGTTAATTTTCTGATGATGTATTTTGAATTTTTCAGACTGATTAAAGTGCCCTGATAAAGAGTTTTTAGTGTCCTCGAAACGTTGGCATGAAAGAATTAGTTTTTTAAATTTTGTTTTTCGGTTTTTTATTTTCTAGCTTTGATGATCGTTATGATTTAGATTTTTAGCTTAAACTGTAGTCCTTTTTCTGTGAAGATGCACAGAAATTTTCCGAAGAATTCGCACACACATCCGGACATACATACACATTTTCTACAAACATCATATTTTCACGTTTCATGACACTTTATATCATTTCCAGACAGAACTTGAAGATCGTAAAAATCAACGATTACAAAGCTTCCATTCGGAAGCAAAAATCGTTCACGTTCACTCTGACGATCTCGAGTTATTGACTATTGAAAATAGTCAGTTTCATCCCTCACCCCTAGACCCCCACTTAAATTTCCCCTGGGTGATGCCTCTATTCAGGCAACAGGGAGAGAAGAGAACAAAGAAAAAAAGCGGATGAAAGTATAAAACGTGGAGGACATTCACAGGAAGTGGGTTAGCAAGTCAACGACACCGTGGCGCCGGCAGTGGACTGGGGGGTGGGATTGGGGTTGGTTTTATCCGATGATAAAAGCAGAACAGAGTTTGATATCCCAATACTCTGTTCTGCTTTATCACTACCTCTCCTTCAGCCATCGAACCAAGGGTCAACAAAACATTAGATCGTATAAATTTCTCCTTATCTACTCGATTCGTCATCATTTCGTGGGAGTGATTATGCGCCATTAGTTGATCACCATTAATCACTCTTTCTATTAATGAATTCAGTGGTATGATTATATGCACGTATGTGAGGTAATCGTCATCGCTGTATTTAGCGAGACACGCTGGTGACCCTGACCACAGAAGTACCTCTCTGCTACTTGCCATTTTGACTTTCATCAGCAGTCTCCCCTCTGAGCATCACCAATCATCAGCGCGTTTTGACGGATTGTTAAGGTCACTTCCGGGATTTTAAAGTGGAGTGGTGACTGACATTTTGTAAGGTGATTTGAATGTCACGTGAGAAGGACAAATTAACTCATTCGTATGTATAGTATATGCAAATGAGTCTAAAACAATTTGACGGATTATTTTTCTCATCGAAATTTCGATGAATAGGATTATGGGATTCAGTGTCGCATCTATAGGGGTTATAATTTTTGAATATTTAACCCGAAAAATAACTTTCCATTTATCATGTAGCCTCATTTGAGTTAACACGTCGCACCTACTTCATTTAATTAAGGCGACAGTTAAAGACAAATGTAAATTTGGAAGTTCCATGGATTATTTTACCAGGGGGAGTACTTGAAATATATCTCGGGGAGGAAAAATGAATGGATTAACTCCAGGGTTAAATCCGTTTCAACACAAATGTAGCTACGGGTTAAGTAAAAAATTCATTCTCCCAGATAAATATCCAAAAGTTATAAACCCTAAGATATAAGTCTCTGAAAAATGTAAAAAATGATTTGAAAAATGTTTCTTGACTTTTTCTCACTGATTGAGTCCACAATGAAAGAAGTAGAAAATATCTTAGCTGGCATACACTGAGAAAAAACGTTGTTTTTGCCAAGCATATTTACTAACTACCAGAAAATTTAGACACGTTCAATACAAATATTTATATACATTTACTTGTGGCAAGCAAATATACTTGACAAAAGCAATATTTTTTCTCAGTGTAGGAAGAAAAATTTTGTACAAAAAATTACTCGTAAAATGTAGTAATTGTGTAGCGAATTGACCTTTCAGAGATTTCTATCTGATTTCTACTAAAAAATATCTTGAGTCTAACATATTATAATTTTTTATTCTTCTTGTTTGATTTTATTGGGACCTTTACTCTGAACGACTACTAGAATTTAGGGGAAAATTGTTATCGGGCCGGTTGCATCAGGCCCTGTTAGTCAAATAAATCGTCAGAATAAATTTGTGTCTGGAGTAAATTTATTCCTCCGTGTAGACAATTTTAGGAGTTCGTCGTAGAGGGCTTTCATTTAGCCATTCGATCGTCAATATATGGACTAAATACTTCATAATTAGTAGTATTATTGGTAAATAGTGATCATACATCGATACACGTTTTTTTTGTGAAATATCTTCGATGAACTTTCGATCAAACTTGATCAGCAGATTCTTTTTATTTATTTCGCTACTTAAGGCCCGGGTGTACTATCTTTCGGATGTTATCTGAATTTTTTTATCTTTCGTAATCCAAAATTGTCAATTGAGTGGTATCATGTAGAAATTCACAAAAATTATGATAGAATGATAAAAAAAAAATAGAAAAAATTCTGAACTTTTTCAAAGAACGTTTTTAATTGAGAATCAGAATGAGTTGAAAAAAATGGAAATTACAAATATCTGATTCGCTGTGGCAAATTATTTATTAGCTGTCATTTTCCATGGTGGATAATAAAACACTAACTCTTCGTGGGGAGTGACAGCTAGGTATCTCAATTTTCAAAACAGTGGTATGTAGTCATCTGCCATTTTTACGTGATAAAAGTGTGATTAAAAAATTCTCCAAAATATTACAACTTTTTTCAAAGAGTCTTTTCCGTAATAAATGTCTATGTGCAGTGTGGGAAAAGATTTACGAAATCAGTCTTCCCCTGCATGATATTGGGTGGCAGGCCGCCATTTGTCACTGTAAATCAGATACATTTGTCAATTTCTTGTTATTCAACTTATTCTGAATATAAATTAAAAATGCTTTGTGAAAAAAATAAGAATTTTTTCTACTTTTTTTTGATTATTCATTCATAATTTTTCAACACTTCTGCATGATGCAGGACTTAATTGACAATTTCAGATGACGAACGATGAAAAAAAAATCGAGATAACTTTCGAAAGATAGTACACCCGGGCTTTAAGGGAATATGTCGGTGAAATTTAAAAGTCTTCACTGGGCCTTGGGAAGCATTGAGCAGTTTGTGATATATGACGGAATACCGGAATAACTAGGGAAAATCGCGAACCCGATCGATTTTGCCCCGTATAACCACGAAAAATTTCATTTTTTGCTGTTTTTCCCTTCAAAATGCTCCTTGCGCCGTAATTTTCATCCAATTTTAGCTGCTTTTTAAATGTTCGTTACACTCCAAAGAATAAAGTTAAGCATCCATTTTACTTTATTCACAATGGATCATGAATAAATGAATACTGAATTTCATAAATTTTTCGCGTCTCTAGAGTCGGACTAAAAATTTATTGTTTTCTCGCCTTTTTTGCTCCGACATAAGGGGGAACAAGAGTTCAAAATGAATTCTGCTCCATGATTACATGACTTGTTTGGTAATTTTTCTTCAATTTTTTTCTCAATGCAACCAGGTCAAGAACTTCTGAAAATTATTGGTTTCATATATATTGACACATCAATTCGTAATGATTATTTTAACTCATCTAATTTTATGATTTCGATGGAATTGATTCAAAGGGCGTGAGATAGTGAATTTGTGAAGCATTAAGAGGCAATTGTTTCGCCGTGATGATGGAAGAGAAATTGAAAAAAAATGCAGGTGCGGGATTATTAATGCCGCACCCTCGAACGTAGATCAACACTATGAATCTACGCTAATTGCATTACGTAATGGGTTAATTAGATGATAGGGAGATTGACTGCATCATGGGTGATGTCAATGGTTCGATTGGATTATTAATCCATCATTTTTCATTTCGAGAAAATGAAATTTTTGTACTGTTCTGTTTCGTGCAATCAATGATTTTTTATTCCTCGAATAGAATTAATGAAGAGGAAATTACTAATTCAAAACAAGGAAGAGAATTATTCAGAGTTCCTAGAGGCATGGGCAAACTAATTCCGAAGTCATGAGTCTCGCGTGTGTTGTGTCATGCACGTTAGTGGGTCTCATCGATTATCCAGGGCCTGTGGGTTGGTAAAGAGAGCAATGGGGTAGCGATAGAACTGGGGAAACAAGGGCTGACGAGGCGCTTAGTGGAGGAGGGTGATGGGGAAACCCAAAAAGTCACGCGGACGAGAAACTAAGCGGCAAGAATCGTACGAAGTATAGAGCAGTTGCCTGTTCCCCCCTTTATAACAGGTAATTCAAGTTGCGGGGACTATGAACATGCACAGATCGTCTTACACTGAGAGAAAAACCAACAAGCTTTCAAACAAGTCTTGTTTGAGCCAACAAAATCGTTTGCAAATTACCAAAAAAATAATTGTTTGGTTCGAATCTCAAAATCTCAAACATGAATAAATTTTATATTATTAAACAAAAAGTCTTTTCGTTTATTTGTAAACGAAAAGTAAATGAAAAGTCTTGCGAGACTAGTCTCGTGGACCCACAAAATGAAAATTGTTACTAAATTACTCTTATTCTACTGTATAACTCAAAACAAACCATTGGACATTACGAAAGAGAAGATTCATCTATTGGGAATAAACGAACAATTGAGTGGTAATGAAATTGTTTATAGAAGCGTATAAAAAATGCCTCGATGGGAAATATTTTATTTTTCATTCATTAATATGAGGAATTCTGAATAGAATGCTTGAATTAGACATAATATTTTAGAATTACGGAGATTATTCCAGGAAAAAATATACCTTGTCTTATCTTAAATGTAATAAATCTGTTGCCCATTCTTTTTCTTGTTGCTGCGATTCACGCAAAAACGATTGATTGGATTTCAATGGCATTTTTACTATCACATAGTTTAGGGTCCCCAATCGGCTTTAGGCTACAAGTTATTACGCCACGGTACATAGTTTAGTATGGCCTGTAGAAACTTCTAGAAAATTCGACAGCTTTCTGGAAAATTCTAGAATATTCTCGAGTTTTCGAGAGAATTTTTGAGATTTCTACAAAGTTTGAGGATATTCTCGGGTTTTCTAAGCAATTCAAAAAAATTCTCCAGTTTCCGAACAAATTCGAGAATATTCTCTGGTTTTCTAGAAAATTCAAAGGAAACACTTCAATGTTTTCGACTTTTCTAGAACACCCGATAATTTTTTCAATTTCTTAGGAAACTCAAATTTTCTTGACTTCTCGTGGGTTTTAGAAAAGTGGAAAACATTGAGGGGTTTTGTTAAATTACAGGAATTCTCAAAAAAACCTGGCCTCACAGCTAGTACAAACAATAAATATGCTGTCTTTTAACTCGGGAATTCACGGAAAAATGACTGAAAACTGGAGAAATTTTTAATCGAGAAATAGTATATTCATATTCTCCATAAAGGGTTACTCGTATTCCTGAACTGACTGGAAAATATAATATTTATTTTTCCCTGCGACGCAAAATCCAAAAATAACAGTTCGATTATAATCTGCGGATAACGTAAATTGTATTCATGACCATAAGTCTTCTCGCCCTTGACAGAATCGCAAAAGTACAGTCTGACCCTGAGGTGGACATGATTCCTTTAAGGTCTGTTTCGCCGACCCGAATACGAGACGGACCTTGACCACGATTCATCCGTCCCCCGTTTCACCCACCGGTCTTTCATGGTAGTATATAAATCGATTAAAACCCCAAGAAAGATAATGAAAAACAATTCAAAAATAAATCTCCAACGACCTTTGAACTACTCCACTCGACATTTAGCAAATAGATCGAGGATAAAGAACGTTTTCGCCGAATAATTTGATCTCGAGTGTATCAAGAGACCGGGGTTAGAAAGGAAGAAACATTTTAGACTCCATCAATGTCTGAAGGATACACCACTTGAGTGCATCGACCCGGATCGTTTCCCCTTTTGCATAACGGTGTACCAATTTTTTCCCTTCTCCCTTCGTGACCAGAGATGCCATTAACCATTTCCTAAACATTTCACTAGACAGCTCAAGTTGCAGATACAACGAAAAATAAAAAGCCCATGCGAATGAGCCCATGAAATACTTCCCACAATTTTTAGTGAAACGAACAAAGGGTGGAGCGATGAAAGTCGATTGGTCGTCTGGACTGACAGAAAAAAATATTTTTATTAAGTTGTTTCTTTCTCCGAACAAGTATTATATACTTGAACCAATTTCAAATAAATAAGATCTTACGGTGAATATCAATTATTTCTTCTTAAGATACATTTACTTGAATCAAATAAAACAGTTCTTGGCGTCAAGTCACATGTATTCACCACAAAAATGGAAAAGTTCAATTTTTTTAATCTAATATAATCTCCAGTCGAGAAATTTTCTACTTTCATGAATTGATCAAAAATTCGTACCTAGGAGATGATTACATTGAGGAATGAATTGAATGTTGTTTTCTCGAATGAAGCCGATGTTCAAATTGAGTTTTCCGTACATCACATTGAACGAAATTTGTACTATTCAATTGTGTGTTGAATTGTCGTAATCTGCATGTGATTCTGTTATTGTAAACTAATGCGATTTTTTTTAGTCAAGAAATATAAACTTCTTGCAACTCAATGATATCTTACTACAATGTCAAAGGTTTTTCCGCGTAACAATATTCACCCTGATTCGACATACGAAATGCTCACTTCAATTAAAATTTACTTGGAACAACGTATGATCGTGTTGATTGAAATAACAACGTATTTAGTCTTTAGAATAATTTTGATTTTTGAGTAAACCAGCGAATTTCTGGAGTTGGCAACCTTTTGGCGAGAAAGGCATCAAATACTCTCATTATTGCGACAAAAGGAACTTCGATTCTAGAGAAGTGCGACTTCTCCCAATCAAATGTATCTCAAGAAAAAAAGACTGGTATTCACTATACAATCATATTTATTTGGAAATAAACAACCAAATGATAGTTTGTTCAAATAAAATTCTCTTGATAAAATTAATTTTTTATGTCAGTGTGGACTGAGGATTTTGAGGGCTTGAGAAAATTGTAATTGTGTAGTTGATGATGAAACGGATATGAGGATGGTAAAGTTGAAAGGGCGGTTTGGATAAGATTAGACGTCGAGAAAACCCACGGACTTTCACAATGACAGGAATTACACCAATTGGATGGTGACGGGCGTTAGCTGTAGCGCACACAGTGGGTGATTATTTTTAGGTGATACTATTTTCGTTCGTCGGTAACCAACCGCCGGCACTCGCCGCGTTCTATGCATCCACTGACGCTACCGTTTTTCGTTAACGAGAATTGTATTTTAATTTTCTCGAGATAATAAAAATACGAAAAATCTGATGCTATTTTTAATGAAATCAGAGCATTACTTTCTGAACAAGTGGAAAACGTAAATTCTTGGACACAAGCTCTGAATTCCGGTGAATAATCGAGCTGAAAACTTCCAGAAATAACTGAGGCATTTAGAGAATTCATATTTACACGAGTTTAGTTGACCGGAGTTCAAAAAGCTCATCAATTTCGGGTAATGATTTTAATTCTTGTGGAAATTATTTCATCTCGACGTAGGTCTGTTTCAAAGTCGTTATAGAAAATATTATTACATAACGAAAATAGTCCAGATACGCCTGTTGCCAGGGGGGAATTGTGCAATGGACCATTGGGGTCGAGGAAATTGCGGTTTTCGCTTCAAGTCATGCACAATTTCGCAGGAGGATACTGAGGAAGTTTGTAAGTGTATTGGCCACCCAGGTGATGAATTAATCTCATCGGAATGAAGAAAAATGATGTTGAGATTATTTCACTCTCATCAAAAGAATTGTTCAATCGAGACAATCATTTTTTCTATAAAAGTGTCACATTCATTTCGGTAGCGAAGCGGTAAAACGGTTTATGTCGATTTTGAGTATTGGCCAGTTTTCAATGAATATCTCGAAAATTAGGTAAGATAGCTAAAATTTTGTCATGACCTTTTTTGTGGCCCTCAATTTGCTCTACAAAAAAGGCCATTACGGAAATTTCGCTATCTCCCTCAGATTCGGAGATATTCCTGGAAAACTCAGCTAAGGACTAAATCGACTTAAACTGTTTTACCGCTTCGGATGAAGCTGAAACTAGCACAATATTCGTCAGCAGAAAATTCAATTTAGGGGATATTTAATCCTAGGAGAGTCAAATAATCATATGTACAAATGTTTTTTAAGTGCGAAAGAGTTTGTACATTACTTAAAAACAATTGTACACCCCTAGATTCGCCTAAGACAAATCTTCTGCTGTCGAATCTTTCGATTTGTTTCAACTTCATCGCTTCGCTATTGATTTTAGGAACATCTCTAAAATCAGAGCATAGGAAGGAAAATCCTAAAAGCCTTCTTATGTTTTCAGAGGGACAAATTTGATACAAAAGAGGTATCTAGATGAATTCCATTGAACCTAGTGGTTACAAAAATATGATAATATGACTATTTAAAATAGTCTCAAAATATTGCGTGAATTTCTACCGTTCCATTACTTGATTGATTAGTAGTCTAATGGACTTTTCGATTTTTAATAATATTAGGTTTTCAGATATTTCACACTCATGAATTCAATTTCGAATGAAAAAATGTATCATTTGAAGTATTGCAACTTTTCCAAGCTTCCACTGAATAATTGAACTGAAATTTACAATTCCTGATTGCTTGATAATTTACAGAATGAATAATTTTCCTAGATTTATTAAATGAGAAGTGGAGTAATGACATGCAAATTGATGGAATTAATTCTGAATCTAAATTCTCCGAGCCAAAAACACTGACGTAAATACGGATCGATAATTTTGGTATCGAAAATGTCTATAAAACGTCTATAATTTGGAAAATATATTTGAAGCAAATATATTAGCTTTCTAAAGAACTTGAGAGATTAAGAGGTTTCCTACACTAATGACCTTCTGATGAATTTTCCTCCCTTGTTGCCGAAGATATTTGCGGCACTATCCAACGATTCCTTTTAACCCTAGTCTGGTTATCATGCGCGATCCTAAGACTTTGGTCAACTCCCCGGGGATTCCCCGCCGTGTTATTTAGGCTCCAGCGCTGCCAAATTCACTCTAGACTGCCTGGGGGCGTTTAGAGAGTGGCCGACAACGTCGGATAACGGACAATTTCATTTGACGTGGAGAAAATAATCGATCTGTTGTACTATAAACTACTACAATTTTTTAGACACTTCAGTTGACAAAGTCTAATTTTTTGGAATTTTTCTGGTTAGCCAGCCAGTCGCAATTGAAAGACAACGACGCAAGCAGTGCTTCCCTCATATGGTGACCAATCTAGGATTAAATTCATACTAGCTGTCCTTACTCGCCTTACGGGTACGTTCCCGCACTCGAGAATTTGCACGAATTTCGAAGAATACCCGAGAATTTTCACAAATTTTCAAAAAAACCGAAAATTTTTAGCTCATAAGCGGAGAAGTCTTGGAAGAATTGAGACTGGCCGCCGAAGCTGGGCTCCAAATATAAAAATGTACTTCAGTAAAGGCGGAGCTACAATAACTTGGAACAAATTCGGTGGAACCAGGGAGGGTAGTACATTCTCTTCTGCTTGTATAACTCAACTAAAACTTTTCTAGAAAACCCACAATTTTTTTCTTATAATGTCTCTCTTTAGAAAACATGAGAATTCCCAAAAAATCTCGGATTTTCTCAGTTTTTCTCGACATTTTTTAGGAAACTTTAACCCTAGTGTGGTCACTCACCCCTCACGTACGGGGTCTTTCTGATACCAAGTCTACCACACGCTCAATACTCTTCACATCCCATATTTTCTGATGAATGAAAAATTATAATTAAAATATATAATTGAAGCTACAGTATTCACCTTCCCAATGGTATTAGTCCGATTGTATTATTTGCCATAGTTTCGGAAATATTCAATTTTGAAAAGAGCCGTGCGTTTTTGCATGGGTCGATATGATATACCGGGCCCGTACGTGAGGGGCTAATAAACGCGTCCCTGCGCTTGGTCACCTTCGCGCAGATTCGACGCCATGTTATTTAGGCTTTAGCGTTGTCGAATTCACTCTACACTGCTCTGTCACGTTTAATGAGTTTCCGGCAACGTCGCGTCATGGGCAATTTCATTCAACATGGGTAAAAAATGATTCATCTGTCCGAAATAATTTGTTTTCTTTAGGAATTTTGGGAAATATGTTATTCTAAAAACTACTATAATTTTTTAGACACTTCAATTGACAAAGTCAAATTTTTTGAATTTTTCCGATTATCCAGTCAATTGTAATTAAAGAAAAACGACGCGCGGTGGGGTTCCCCTTATAGGGTGACCAATGTAGGGTTAAACCTGCGAATTTTCTAGTAATCCCGAAAAAATTTTCCAATTATTTTGGAAAAGAACAGAATTTTTCTAATTCTTTGAAAAAACTTGTAAAGTTCCTCGATATTATCAAAATATCATTAAAGGATGCTAGAATGCTCTGGAGTATTCTAGAGGAATTTCTCTGTTTGTCAAATTCGAGAATTTTCCAGGCAATTTCTGAATTTGCCTGAAGGTTTTCTGAACCCCTGAATCCCAAAAACCCTTCAACCCCGGGTTTTCAATTCGCCTGAGGAGTTCTGAACTCTACCACCGTCTAGAGATTTCCATGAATTTTCGGAGAAACGCACATCCCACATTATATAAAGTATGATTCATCGACCACTTCACAGGCCAATTAAAAAATTAATTGTAATTACCAAGAGTTTATTGTCCACAGTCTTGACAACGATTTCCTCTGGTGTGTACTGGGATACGTCGAATCGAAGTTTAAGGGTTTTGTTGTCTCCTTCATCCTGAATCAACGGACTGTTGAGGCCATCCAACCAGGTGCGAGAGTCTTGCTGAGGACTCAAAGAACTGTTCTGGGTGTTGTGTGTTGTGGTACTGCAAATAACAAAATTGATAATACAATTAATACCATGAAATTTTTGTCATTATCAAACATTGAAATGATTAAACAACGACTGATGCTTTGTGTGGTGATCGAAATCCATGATGGCGTCGGTGATCTACGGTAGTAATGCTATGGAGAATAAATAATCTAATAATACACATAAACAGTGATTGTGAAATAACACTAAATACACTAATGAGCGTCACGTAATTGATTCACCTAGGCTAATAACGTTTGCAGGGCTCTTTGTAAGAGTCCAAATAAGAACTCATTTTTCGTCATCAATTTATTCTTGATGAGACCCGATGAATTACTTCGTTAACTCTCGATGGGACTCGTCCAATTTGTTAATCATGTTTCACTGAACGAGGGTTTAATCACACAGAGGATTTTTTATGGCATTTGTGCGGAAATTGTATTAATGCGCAAGCCGTCTCATCTACGAATGCTTTTCATCGTAAAAGCAGTGGAAAGCGTGCAAATTATTTAGCAAAATGATGAGAAAAGCTGATTTATAAGATGTGCACTCAACTCTAACTTTGAAAAAAACTAGAAAATTTTTAGGATTGAATTTTCCTTTTCATTCACTACGAGCAGTTTTTCCAAAATTATTTACATCGTTTTAATCTTTTTTTTATATCTTCGTACGTTGTTCAAAACTTACTCAAATCTAATTCCCGGTATGTGATAATTTGTGTCGAAATTTAAACAGTAACTTGACTTTTGAGTACATTGAAAAATTTGGGCGATATCTAGTGGCTCAAATTCTATATGATTTTTGAGAATATCTATCATTACACCTGTGAAAAAATTCAATAGGAAACATAGCGCACTCCTTTAACTTGTTATAGAAATTCTACCGAAAATTCTATTCGTTTTTTCCTCGTTTTCATTGGAAATTATATAATTCTAACCTGCGATTTTTAAATATTCCATCGAAAAAATGGAATAGATATTGATTTGTTTACAAAGTTTATTTTGTAATAATTTTTTCTATGGTACGAATTTTCTGAGTTTTTCTCAAATGGATTTTGTAATGAGAAGTAGAACAACATACCATAGAAAATAAAGGAGAATGTAAGCCCGCGAATTTCTGTATAAAAAAATCTCCAGAAAATAGTCCATACAGAAACATCAAAATCTATTAATTTTTTTGCTAAAAAATTTCTCGAAAAATTGTATGAAAAGAAGTTTGTACTACGAAGTTTTCGATAGAACATCGGCAAGAATGAGTGGAATTTCTAATATAATTTCAATAGAATTCCCATAGAATTTTCTCTTGAGAAATCTTTTCACCTAAATTTTTCAAAATTGACTGCCTTGCCAGTGACGAACTCTACGGATATTTCAAAAAAATGAGTTGGTGTTGAATTTTCACCGTGAATAAGAAATGAAATTGCGTAAGCAATGAATAAATTAACGGACAATCGTGCAGAAGATGCTGTATTGTGCGAAAAAATCTAGCCGAACCAAAAGAAGTTGAACATTTTTGTAACATTCTTTTCTTTGCTGAATCGAGGCATTGTGCTTCACCTGGTGAAAGTCTTGTCGAACGCGGAACGTTTTGATGGCGCGGCAGGATCAACTTTGTCCCAACCCTCAGTCCTCGAGGTCGTCGAGGTACGATGCTCACTGGTGCTCGTGTGATGCCGGCTGGTATTGTATATAGCATAATATGATATTATATAGCAGTTAGTCACCAAGAAAAGTGCAGAAAGAAAAATATAAAAAAAGAGAATCATCTCTCTCACGTAATATCACAGCTTCTGTTTGCGATAGGCGGGCCAATTAAGGTGTTTCGTGTAAAAAGTCAAAATAATGAAAAAAAAAAATGGAAAATTCATGAGAGAAATGTCTGAGTATGCTGCATCCTTAAGAATTATTGCACATTTTTTTCAGATCTCAGTCTCAAGAAAAAAAATAATGAAACTTGTATGTTTTTGTAACCCTTTCAGCTATAACCTCCGAGGTTACCCCACTCTCAATTAGGGAAATTTCCATATCACCCAAAAAAATAATCAAGTATTGAGGAAAAACTAGTGAGCGATAAATCAAATCTTTCTTGAGAACACGTATAAGTTTCAGATTTTTTTCCGATTTCATAAGAAAGTTGTTTGAACAAATGATTTGGATAATTATGAGTTTCGGCACAATTACGCCCTCACGCGCAGGCGCGATATTCGAATGTCAGTGAGCATCATGGGAAAGGTATGGGTTGGACCATGGAACTGAGAGAGAGAGAGAGAGAGAGAGAGAGAGAGAGAGAGAGAGAGAGAGAGAGAGAGAGA